>NC_134698.1:71308553-71436053 GCF_050947455.1 Rhinoderma darwinii | reverse complement strand
TATGCTAAATATCTTGATGTGTAACTCCACTTTTATGTGTGTATGTGTATGTATATATGTATATATGTATGTATGTATATATAATATATATAGGGGGTCGTGACCTCAAGTTGATCGATTTATAATGACCACCGGGGAAAGTTGGAATGCAAAAATAATAAAACCAATAGGTAGTGTGTGTGCTTAAAGTGCGACACCACAATACAGAGGTCACCAAGCGATAAGCTCTGTGGGCAGAGTACACATACAGCTTTTCGCTTGGTGACCTCTGTATTGTGGAGTCGCACTTTAATAAAGCGCACACAGTAACTTTTTGGTTTTATTATTTTTGCATTCAACATATATACAAGCCTCTTGCACCATATTCAGCGTTGTGCTTTGTCTGTGCTATTTCAGTCCTGTAATAATTATCTCTGCATATTAAGTCTGATATTTGCAGAGCTTGTTATCATTGGTGCTGGTTTTATTCCTATATGAAAATTAGTGGGGGGGATAAGCGCCCCTGACTTTACTAGTAGCAGGTAGTGGATTATATGTTTAGACTGTTGTAGGATCTCTGGTTACAAAGCCCCTGTCCTTTGAGCTGGCTGTCAGGAAATGCGTCAGTGCTTTGTGGGGAGAGCCCGGCAGATGACGATGTCAGTTATGCATCCCACAGACTGGAGGGTAGGCTCTGCGTTGTTTCCTAGCTGTATGTTACACACAGCCAGACAAGCAGTCGCTCTGCAGATTTGAAGTCATGAACATGATGCATTTTGCAGATATGATTAAGTTGCCATATCTATAGAAATTGCATGTGTGTTACTGCTGATAGTTATATAGTTGGTGATCCCTCACCTGTTTGCATAGAAAGTTCAAGGAGAAGCTCTGCTTATCCAGTAAGTCCTTGGGGCTTTGCCCTCCACCGATCACGCATTGATCGTAAGGATCGCACTGATCACGCATTGATCGTAAGGATCGCACTGATCACGCATTGATCGTAAGGATCGCACTGATCGCGCATTGATCGTAAGGATCGCACTGATCACGCATTGATCGCAAGGATCGCACTAATCACGCATTGATCGTAAGGATAGGCAATCAATATATCTGCCTGGAAAACCCTTTAACTTCTTGTGTAAATGTAATGGTTTGATTTTATTCAGGCATTCTCATCCTAAAAACATCCTAGGCGCTTAGTAGACATTTTGGATTTACGTCTGAATTTTTCCACGCTTTTCACACCTCACGTCTGCATCGGGACTCCGTTCATGGGCACCGTCGTACCTTTCCGTCCAGGGAACCTATGAAAGGAATCAAAACTGAAACAAATGGAAACCATAAGTTTCAGTTTGCATCACCATTGATTTCAATGGTGACAGATCAGTTGCAAATGGTTTCGGTTTGTCACCTTTGTGTAAGGGTTCCGTTGTTTTGCCGGAATGAATAGCGCAGTCGACAACGGTATTGATTCCGTCAAAACAGAACCCTTACACAACGGAGACAAATGGAAACCATTTGCAACGGATCCGTCACTATTGAAATCAACGGTGATGCAAACGAAAACCTATGGTCTCTGTTTGTTTGGTTTCCCGTTCATGGGTTCCCCTGACTGAAAGCTCCAACGTAGATGTGAACGAAGCCCGAAGTCCGGGGCAGGATCTGGAACAAATCCGCAGCATATCCTCAAAGCCGTTCAGACTTTTTATTTGTGAATGGGATTTCCTAATCCCCATTCACTTACATTGTACGGTACATTTTTGCGGGTTTTTAGCGCAGAATCCACACTGCAGATCTTATATAAATTCGCCTCCTGTCCGTGTGGCCTCGCTTTATATCATGTCTCCATTTATCATGGGGTTTATTTGTACTTCGCTGCAGAATGACATCTGTATCCCGATCATTTACAGGATGTGATAATAAATTTAGATGCATTACACAGGAAATATGTCTGTGCCGTCACTCCCTGTTATGAGGTATATGATTCCTGATGTGATAAAGCGCTTCCTGTTCATCGTCCATAAATACAGCCGTCGTTTCCTTCAGCGCAGATCTATAGATTTATACTACAGAGGCGTGGAAGAGGATTTTGATTGTTTTGTTAATGGTATTAGTAGTAACCGCTAAGTAGTATCAAAAGTCTGTCCCCTTTATTGAATAATTAATTTGCATCAAGATAAGGCCTTATTCACACGACCGTATTTCACATCCTTGTGTTGTCCGTTTAGATAACTGATGGCACACTGACCAATGCAAGTCAATGGGTCTAGTCACATATCCGTGTTTTTTTTATGGAGCGTGTGTCCAGTGCGTGAAACTCACCGCATGTCCTATTCTGGTCCGTTTTTGCAGCTCCGATGTATCAATTATACAAAAGATTTCGCAACCAAAATTCCGCAACTAATAGGTAGTGTGTGAACTTAGCCTTAGAGAGTGGCCTGCAGCGTGTCAATATAGAAGCTCAAACTAAAACCGCATAGAGGTATTCCAGTCCTAACAATTGATGGCCTATCCTCAGGATAGGCCATCGATGTCTCACTGATCGGGGTCTGAGTCCCAGTACCTCTGCCGATCAGCTATTTTGAAGGGGCCACGGCAGAATTTGAGGATAGGCCATCAATTTCTTAGGACTGGAAAACCCCTTTAAACATTAACTTTACCTGCTATGTAGAAGTAATGGTTCACAATCTTTGATATTCTCCCCATCCCCCTCTTATTAACACATACGGTTCATTGGAAATGTATTGCAAGTGCCATTGACTTCTATGAGGTGCTGTCGTAATGTCTCTGCAGAAGCTGCAGCTTTGAGTCCGAGCCTCTGTGGCTGCTGTTTGACCGCATTGATTCACACCCAGTTCTCTTCTATGAGATGTGCAGCCTGCCATGTCATACCTGGATTATATGTAGAGGTTTTAGCTCCGACGGAAGAACAAAAAAAAAATTATTTTTAGTTTTTTTTTTTTTTACACTCAGGTGAAGTAGGAAGCGCTAAAACCACCTTTAGGCCTTGATCACACACAGCTTTGTTGCAGTTTACTCCGTTTTTTGAGACAAAGCCAGAAGTAAATCCAAAAGGAAGGAAAGGTATAAAGAAAAGACGGATTCATCCCCTTCCTTTTGTGTTCACTTCTGTCTTTGTCTAAAAAAACGAAGCCAAAACCTGCGTGTGTGATCCGGCATTATAGAGTCTAACTTAGTTTTAACTATTTTTGGCCAAAATGTGTCACAATTCTGCCACAAATTGTGGCAAAAAAGTGGCGTAGATGCCGAGCTCCAAATGTTTTTTTTGCACTTTCCTACGCGGTTTTGAAGTGTCTAGGAAAAGGGGTCGTGGCTAAGGGGAGTCGTAAAGTGGACCAGGTTTATTAAAGGAGTGTGGCATTTTCCTGCGCGCAAAGTATTGATCTAAAGTACGCTAGCCGTAAGGTGACGTTTTTAAAAGTCTAAGGCTCTGTTAACATCTGCGTTGCTATTTCCGTTGTTCTTGTGCGTCATATGAGCGACGAAATAACGGCAGTGAGCGATCCGACACGAACAGTGCCAGATAGAACCCATGGACTTCAGTGGGCTCCATCAAGTGTCTGTTATGTTTGTCGTTTTTCTAAAGTTTTTGACCAGATCTGCAACTGAAGGAGCCTCTGACGCAGATGTGAACATCGCCCAACATGCCTAGCAAGATGTGTCAAATTTTATCATACAGCGGTCACTATTGTGATAAATTTGGCGCAGTTTCTGCCTGCTGCCTAGTTGTATACGGTCTAAGACCTGATTAATAAGCCTCCCCCATTGCGCTTTTGTTGATGAGCTCAATTACACTTGTTCATAAAAAAAAAAAAAGTGCATTTTTTCTCCCTTGGATTTCTTGCGTGTAATTGCACAGATGTAAAAACCTTTTCCGTGTTTTGCAGGTTTTGGATATTTAATATTGCAGCAATCTTATGTCTCTTCTTATTGTTGCAGCACACGTCTCATGGAGATGGACGGCAAGAAGTCCCATCCCGTACTGGCCGTTCTGGAGCCCGAAACAGGAACTCCATAGCCTCCTGTGCCGACGAGCAGCCACACATTGGAAACTACAGACTTCTAAAAACTATCGGCAAAGGAAACTTTGCAAAAGTAAAACTGGCTCGGCACATCCTCACCGGCAGAGAGGTAAGGTTCAGCTCTCCTGCTTCATTCACTCTTTTCCCCGGTGCGTAGTGTTACATAAGAGGGAGGTGCGTGCATTCATATTTCAATGTCAGTGCATGCGTATCGTTTGGAGACCTCATTGTGTATTCACTAAAGCACTCGGCTTTAAATCTGTGCTTTGTGCGCTCCAGTACACAATGAGCTTGTTTGCTGTAAAAGGTCACCGGAATACTTTTATGCACAAATTCTGATAACTTTTGAATTTTCTTACATTGGAGACACTTATTACAATATTATAGTGAAAAATACGCCATTTGAGAAAATGCTTTGCTTTCCCGCTTTTATAGTTCCATCAGGCATGGTTTATATGGAGAGAGATTTCATGCTAATTTTCTTGCCTATTTTTTTTTTTTTTTGTTTGTGTGTGTGTGAATAAGGCCCAACAGTGAGCTACAGATCGCTGATCATTTGGTCAACTGTGATCTTATTTCCACCATAAGGGGTTTGCCTACTGCTTAAAGGAACAGTGTCATCACAAATAATTTGTTTATATGTTAAAGATGTTAGTGCCTTAATATAAACGTTTATTTTCATTTGTGTGTTTGTGTTTTACTGTTTCTTATTTTCACACTTTTTCTTCCCTATGGGGGCTGCCATTTTTTGTTCCATTTCTGTGTGTGTCGATTAACGACACACACAGACATGGAATACGGCAGCCACAGTCCCATAGGGACTGCGAACGGCTCCCGTCCCATTGACTGCCGTGTACGGCGTCTGTGTGGGAACTGCGCATGCGCCGCTCCCACACAGTCCTATTCGAAATTGCCGCCGTCCGGCGCCATTTTCCCGTGGACCGGAAGTCGCGGCTGGACAGTAATATTACTACTTCCGGTCGCGGCTTCCGGACAAGTGCACATGGAACAGCGGCAGCAAAGGGAGCGGACGGGCCGCGGCGGCAGGAGCAGGTAAGCGATTTCAATGTATGTTAGTGTTTGTGTGTGTTTACTACTGCATGTAAACCTACTACACTGTGGGTTACCTCAAAAAATGGCGACACACAGTGTAGGAGGTTAAACCTTTCAAACCCCTCGTTTATCCCGGCACTAGCCAGGATAAAGGAGGGGGGATTGCTGAGAGCTCACTAGAGCGATAGCTTTTAACCCAATGTTGCAATGCTGCAATTTTGGGAACTAGCTCCAAACAGCTCCATCTAGTGACCAAAAATGGGTAGTATTATAAATTTGAAAAAATTTATAATATTTCCTGACTCGCGAAAAAAATAAAAAAAATTTGAACAATGTTTAATCACCCACACACTAAATGTTTAAATTTTAAAAAAAAAACATGTTTTTGGCGCGACACCATGCCTTTAAAGGGTAAATTTCATTTGAAGCCACTTCTGACCTGTCACTATGACATTTTAGTAGTTTTGGAAGAAGACGGCATCCACCCAGATGTATAACTCCACACCTGGGTTGGTGCTGTCATCGTCTTCCAGAAAGGCTGTTTGGTCCGGAAGGGATTCTGGACGTTGTGGCTTTGCCATCCCTATTTTAACCCCTGAAGAGGAATGATCTTATGAAAGGAGTGTGTTGTGGATATAGTTTTGCTTTTTGATGTCAGAAGTTGTGGTCAGAGCAGTGGGGTAAACGGACATTAAACTTTCTACACCGCTCTGCTCGCATCTCCAAGGAAAGCCGATCACTTCCGAAGTGGCACAGTACTTAATTGAGTGCTTCTGCTCCCTCGTTTCAGTGATCGGTGCTGGTCTCAGAACCTGGACACTCATCTATAACATTTTAGGCATCTCACTTTGCATTTGACCAGTAACATTCAGCAGTAAATGCCAGAATATGCATCCAACCAACTGTCCTCGCGTAGTGCTGAAAAAAAAAAATCAATTTTTTCCTTATACTCGAGACTTCATGTCCTGTGTACAAAGCAAGCAAAAAAATGACGGCCAGTTTAGGACCCCACGAGATCGATATTTCATGGACTTATTGCTTTGTAAGGAGACGGACACTTTCATTGCCAAATCTATAAAGAAGTAATGTAGGTCTCTTAGTCTCCTGCCGCACCAAGAACCTGTCAAACAATATTGGCAAACATCCCAAGTTTTGGGCAAAACTAGGCCCTTTTGTTCTGTAGCATGAGATCCCCAATCAAGTGTGTCCTGTTTGTTGGGTTGGTAACTTCGCCTTCTCTAAGTAGTGAGTAACTCTCTTGTAAATGAGGTGGATGCAGCAGTGGGTGTTCCTGTGTGGCACGACCGGTTCATTATTGCCCATTAATGTGGAGCATTATCTTTTTCCTAGGACTCCCTTTTAGAAACTGATCGGTGTCCATTCAGGTTGCTGCTTTTATTTTCTGCCTTTAAAAAAACAAAAGCTGTTCTCTGATTGTTCTCTGTGGTTTTATACATCTCGCCAAATCTCTACGACCCATTTCCTGAATACAACTAGAGCAATTCACCTTTGCTTTTGAATGCCTCAAGCCGAGGCAAACCATGAGGCGTTTGGGCATGGAGCTACAGATTGAGCTGATTTGAGAGAGTACGGGAACGCCCAAAAGATGCCAGTGTTGGATAACCTCCAGCTGCTGAGACTTCGGTGACTGTTTTCTTGGCCGCTCGATGATTCTGTAGAGATCTAGGGATTTTTAGCATAAGTATGTCTTCCTGTTTGAGCGTGGAACAGCAGAGGGTACGGGTGCAAAAACAGCAGTAGTAGATTTATTAGATCAATAGTGGAACTACTGTACTAGTTGGTGGTTTCCATTACCTTCCGTTTGTTGTGTAACTGCATTAACGTCTTAACGGGTGCCTATCAACAAGACCGCTTGTTCGGCGCTCCTTTCACAAGGAGCTGTGATCAGGAATGTATGGGGAGGAGCGATCATTATTACGATCGCTCGTCCCCATGCATTTCCATCATGTTGGCATAGGGACAGGGAGATGTGCTGCCGACTAATATTTTCTGCTGCATAAACGATATGATCAGCTGATGAATGAGTATTCGGTTGTTTATCGGCGGCTGGGTGCCTTGTTTACACAGGGCAGTGATCGGGAATATATATGAACGCTAGTTTGTCTGATCATTGACCCCTGTGAAAGGTCCTTTAGTATACAGTGACTTCTTTTGGCATCTCTGTAGTCTACAGTGACTTCTTTTGGCATCTCTGTAGTCTACAGTGACTTCTTTTGGCATCACTGTAGTCTACAGTGACTTCTTTTGGCATCTACAGTGACGCACCGTTTGCAGTCAGCCCTGGGTCCTAGAAAGGACCCCAGGGCTGTCTATTCAGTATGCCTGCCGTTAGGGCTCACTATGTGATAGTGACACAGTGCAATGTATTAGTATACAGGAGTATGCTAATACATTATAAGTATAAAATAAAGTTATCCCTTCATGGGATTAAAAACAAACAAAACCATAACAAAAAAAAATTGATAAAGGGTCAATATTTATCATAAAATATATTTTATTGCCCATACATTACATAAAAACAAAAACCTACACATATTTGGTATCTACACGGCCGCAATAACCTGAAGAATTTAACAGGTTATTTAGCGTGAAATATGAACGGCATAAAAAAAATGCAGACAGTCTCTTTCCTATATTCCCGCCACATAAATAAATGATATAACTTAGACAGTAAAAAGAAATTCGACCCCCAAACTGCACAGAAAAAAATATACAATTTCTCCTGCATAAAACAAATGCCTCGTACAGCCACGTCAATGAAGAGAAAAAGTGCTGAAAGGCAGAGGCAAAAACGAAAAACTGTAGCTGTCATTAAGGGGTGTTTTGTTTTGTTTTTTTGTGGTATTTAAAATTTTTTTTTGCTAGACATTCTAGTCCAGATTTGTAAACTTCCTTTATATCTTCTTAGAGCTTTTTTTAATCCATTTTTATGGTGCTTAAATATTTGTCTGTCCCAGTGTTTGTAAGCCATGGCTGTGGGACCTGAAATGTCGGGCTCCCCAATAGAATTGCTGCTTTATCTGACATTCGGGCAGCCCCCAACTGTGCTCTCGTGTGGTTGTAATCCGCTGTGAGGCACCGCGGGTATAATTTTGCTGCTATATATATTATTATGCTTTGAATAGCATCCAAGCCACAGTGCGTCCTGGGAGATATCATTGTGTGCCCAGCTAATTGATCTGGTATCCGGTTACGTTCCCATGAAATGTGCCAGAATTCAGGTGCACGGTGTCTACATGAGCGCTAACCCCACGGCATTGCATGCACTGATTTGCAAAAGTAAGAAGTTTAAACTTTTTTTTTTTTTTTCCTTTTTCTTTAGGTCGCAATAAAAATAATTGACAAAACCCAGTTAAATCCAACTAGTCTGCAAAAGGTAAGATACAAGCTTGTTACATATCGTGGGATCCGTTTACAAGTTGGCACGTGTATTCTGCAGCTGCATTGTCTAATAATCCAGAACAGAGCAAGGTGACTTTACACGGTGACTTCCTCCTGCACGTTCAAGGACAATACGTCCGAGACCTCCACGGTGTAAACATTTGAGCAGCAAATTCGGGTACGGCAGATGTCTGTGTTAAAATTTTGTAGCCAGTTCTGTGTCCGTCCCCCACACCACGATGTCCGTTTTTCAGGCCGAGCAGTGGAGATGGTGTATGACATGGATGTGCACTTGTTACATTGTCAACAAATGTTGCATTGTTTTATCAAAATACCTTATGACTGTATCGTTACAATGTTTGTTTGTTTGTTTTTTTTGTTTGTTTTTTTGGGTGGGCTAAAATACACAGAAGGCATCAAAGCTGTCACCTTGCCTTTTCTGATGGTATAATCGTAGTGTCCTAGTTTGTAAGGCCGAAAAAAAAGACATATATGTCCATCCAGTTCAGACTGTTGTTCTGCAATGTTGATCCAGAGGAAGAAAAAACACTTTTAAAGGCAAAAGACAATTTTCCTCATCGTAGGGAAAAATTATTTCCCGACTCCAATATTGAAATCCGAATAAATCCTTTAATCTACGACCCGTCTCCAGTATCTAGTAAAGATAACGTGTAATATTATTACACTCACCGTCATCCAGGCCCCTTTTGACTCTTTTAGGGAAATTTCCATAAATCACGTCAAACGCATCGGCCGTTCGCAATGTTTTCTTTAATCTCCCATTGATTTCAATGGGGTTTTTGAGGCGGAAAACGGCTTAAGGTAGGGCATGTCGCTTCTTTTTCCCCGCGAGATCGGAATAAAAACTCCTCCACCGCCCATTAATACCAATGGGAGGCAATTTCGGCCGTTTTTTGCCACGGTTTCCGCGGTAAAAAAAAACCTGTGTGATCAGGGCCTAACTGTATATGAGCAGGATTTCTAATACATGTATATTAGAAAACTGTATGATTCCCAACTCTACAAATACGTTTAAAAAAAAAAAAGAAATAAGAGCTGGACAACCCCTTTAATGAACGTAACTTTGGTCTGTTAAATCTCACCCACCAGTTCTCCTCTATTAGACTAATAACCTCTAATGCCCTCATTTAAAGGGATCTGTGACATATGGAGCAGACGCTCTTGGGACACTTGAGGCAATGTCTGGTATCATCCTATTGATTTTGCGGCTGCAGTGCGGCTCGATCAATTCTGCTATTTTATTTGATCGTTTTAAGCTACGATAATAATACAACTTTGCAAACCGAGCAAAGTGTAATTGTTCTGCTAAGTCCCTACAAGAAAGGCATTTTTTGGTTCTGGCTGCTGTTGCCTAGACATGCGGTGTTACACATTAGTCGTCCCATGTGGGGTCAGCACAGTCAGCTGTCTCTCAGCCCTAGAAAGGAAGGTAGGAAGAACGGTCCCCAGTTTCCTCCCCGCTACTGTTATCCTGCTGTCACATCGGCCCGAGAAATCTATAAGAAAGAGAGGGGGAGGGGTGCAGGAATGCCATGCTCAGACAAAAGTCCTGTTCATGCCTTATTGCCCCAGCCTTCGGGACATTCATCTTCCATCTTGACTGCCGAGTCTGAACTTTTTCCATACTAGACATAAATATGACCAAGTTTAACCCTTTTCCTGACAGTGTTGTACATCCTTAATCCCTCTTACGAGGCTGGCGGAAACTCCACATAAATCCCTGCTGCTGTGATCGCCATGCGTTTTATTGTTTTTTTACAAGCTCTAAAAGTAGAACAAAACCTAGAATACAGTTTTGTTTTTTTTTTTGTTTTTTTTTTTAAAGCGACCCTACGGTCCCAGGTTAAAATGATAAACATGCGGTATATGGAATTATATTAACTGGTGCACTGCTGTTGCCCCCCTAGGCGGTGCAGCCACTGTTTTAGGGTCCAGTATGTGTTGGCCACAGCGCTTCTCAGACAGTCTAGGACACTCCCTCTGTGCACGGATTGGATAGGACTGCTCACGTGAACGGCTCTGGCCAATCCGATAACCGTGGGAGTGTCTCAGACTCGTAGTCTAAGCGCTGTAGACATTTAGGGACATCACAGAGGGAACACTGAAATGGCGGGTCCACAGCAAAGGGGGGCAGCTGGAGCGCACCAGGTAATATTACTCAGTATACCCAGTCATATTTGAAACGTTGTCCCGGGACCGGAGCGTCGCTTTAAGGCAGATCAATATTGTCTTGTGGCTGGCCTCTGGATGCCGCTTCATTAAGTCTTGGAGAATATTTAATCTTTACTTGGCACGGCAAGAGGTACGGAAGAAGAGAACATAAAGCAGTTATAGATATGTCAAGGCAAAATAAACCAAGCTCGCAATGCAAATAGAGCCAATTGTTAGAGCCAGGCGTGTGTGGGCATATTAACCTGTGGCATGCCAGGGAACCATCTGGCATGTCACCTGACCGCTGGCAGCATTTCAGCTGTGTCGTCGCCAAATGTAACGTAGATTTACGCACGTCGCTTTGAGGCGTCTTCATGACCCGTTACAGAACGATCGCAGAGCATTAATGCGGCCGTCTTCTGCCCGGTCAGCGGTGCCCTGGGTTAAGCTCAGGTTCCCAGTGTGTTTGGTAACGGGTGCAAATACTTCCGGTTGGAAGTTTGATCCCGTATGTGCTGAAGGTCTGGCAAGGGTGACATAAGGGCGTTCTGGAGCAAGTTGCCGGCCGCAGATAATCTATTGTGTGCCGCGTTGACAATATATTGAATGGCTTCTTGGTAGACACATGCTGGTTGTATAAGGCATTGTTTAGATTCTTTTATCTGCTCACTTCACTACTATAGACCGCTCATTGACGGCCTGAACTTGTGAATAAAAGCTTTTATGGGCGCTGCTTACCCTGGTCATGGGAATTTTAGAGGTTCCCTCAAAAAGAACAATCTGGTTCTGAAGATCCCGCCATATAGATTGCAAACAGGTCATTTCCTCGGGTCATGTGCAAACAATAGTGCCAGCAGACAGAACATTACTGCAGGTTTTTAGGCTTTTAGATTGGTGCAGTTGCATTACTGAGTGTTGGAGGGAGTTTCCAGTATTCACAAACTAAAGCTTTTTCTTTTTTTTAATTAAATTATGCAACTTTGTCATCTACTTTTATCAATGACTCATTGTTTTTAAGATCTCTGCTTGCTTTCAGCCATTTAAAAACATTCAGGCTGATCATGTATGTCCAACTGACGCAGCTGCCGGACTTGCACGAGAGTGCTCTGGTACACTGTAAGGGTATGTTCACACCGGGTGAATACGCTGCGTAAAAGCACCCAGCGTATCCACCCTGGTCACCGTAGGGAATTCCGGCCCAAAAAATGCACCAACTTGCGGAAATCCTGCAATGAAAAAAAAAAAAGAATGTACTTAACCATGGTGACGCGTCCCTCCGACGTCCTGAAATTCTGCAGCCTGTTATTGGCTGCAGTGGTCACGTGGGGTGAAACGTCATCCCGGGAGGCCAGCCTGGACGAAAGAAACGCAGATTTCTGGGTAAGTACTTTTTTATTTATTTTTTTCCCCTAAATTGCTAGTTTTGCGGCGCAATCACAATTTTCCGCCGCAAAAATGGCAACATCTGCTGGTTTTCCCTCGCAACAAAAAAGGAGCGATTACGCAAATACAATTGACATGCTGCGGATTAAAAAGACTCACCGTATGTAAATTTCTGAGTGTTTTTCCACTGATTTACGCAGCTCATCCACTCAGCTGCTACTGTATAAGCTGAGGATTTTCCGCAACAAAATCTGCAGTATTCTACGTGTGAACTTACCCTAATGTTTGTGTTACTTCTCATGCACATGACAGCATTGGTTTTGCATTATGCAAAACAATGGGTCTGTTGCGGTCCATCAGACCGCATAAAACCCTTGTACATCCGTGTGCCAACAGGGATCGCGGATCCACAACAATGCTGTCCCCGCACCGATGTGTGTAAATCAGTCGTGTGCGTGGGGCCATAGAAAAGAATGTTTACAATTTATACCCTAAGATACAGGTATATTGCAGCTGCAAAAGCACTGACGTGAGCATGAGGTCTTAGTTGGACACGATTCAGCTTCCAAGAATGTTTACATACACTGACGGCAAGCAGAGGTCTGATATGGAAAATATAAAAATGTTACAGAACTTATTATATAATGAATGTTTTATTTACAGTGTACTGGGATAACGTCTTTACTATTAGGCCTAATGCACCCGACCGTGTTTTTTGGCTGCGATTTTTTGGGATAGTGCATGGACCCATTCATTTATACGTCCCCGTGCACACGACTAAAGTTCACTGATCTGCGTGGGGGGATGCAAAAACTCGGGACATGGTCATGTGACCTATTCAGGAAGTTATGACCAATTCCAGCCTTTTTTTTTTTTGCGGATCTGTAAATACTGATAATCCCTGGATGCACTATGGGAAGTTTTTTGCTGACAAGCAGACCGCAAAATGCATTTGAACTTAGGCAGGGCTGGACAAAACTGCACCATACACACAACCGTAGTGATTTTGCATTCTGCAAAATCATTTGTTCTGTTTCGGTTCGTTTGTCTGCAAAATGTTTCTGTAGTGCATCCGTCTCATCGGTATTTACAGATCCGAAAGAGTAAAAGCTGCAGGGACAGTGATGCACGCTGGGCGAGCTCGAGCCGCAAATATGGTCATTAAAATTACTTGACCTGAGTTTTTGCGACACCCACATGGATCCATGAACATCTATGAATGGGTCCGTGTGCTATCTGCAAAATTGCGGATGGCACATGGACAAAATCCACGGTCGTTTACTTCAGGCCATACCTAATTTTTTGGCTTTGTGATCTCTAATGCCTGATGCACACGACCGTTGTGCCACTCGGGACGTTTTTGACGACATCCGTGTGGCACCCGATAGTCTTCACGGACCCATTCACTTTAGCGGGCAAATCGGGTCCGTGAAAAATGGTCAGAGTCTCCGATCCGAGGAAAGATAAAACATGTCCGATCTGTCCTCGGATCACTGACGGGACTCGGACGGCGCACACGGTCGTGTGCATGAGGCATAAGTGTTTTTTTTTATTTTTTTTATTTTTTACCGGGCCACTAAATGTGTTTTGTCTTATCCTAAAGTCCAAAATAAGGGAAGAACAGGTTGCAGCAAACATGGTGGTCAGAAAATAAATCAATATTTTTTGAAGCTTTTACGGATTCCTTTTGGGAATGGAGTTGCAGGCAGCAGTCTTTATTGTCTTTAATATTTTATAAGATGTTCATCTAATATTGCCTGACCGCAGATATTCAGAACGCAGGAATGAGGTAATGTGGAAAATCCAGGTGTAGATCAATTCTGAGACACTGCTGGTCTGTGGTTCAAAGGCGGTGAGTTTAGGTTTTATTTTGCAAGATTTAGATTTGATATTTTGTCAGGACGCTGTGTCACTTTTAAGGCTGAACTGAAAGGGGCTTTATGAAACAGTGCCACTGTAGTCCATGGATGGGTCTGGTATTGCATCGTGTCCCCATTCAAGTGAACGCAGCAATACCAGTTAACCAATGAACAACATTGGTCCTGTTTCTGGGGTGGGGGGGGGCGGTACCCCCCAATTTTAATTTTTTTTAATTCTGGAGAATTAACAGATGTAATATGAGCCCCTTAAAGGGATTGTCTCCGCCTTAATGGGGCGTATGAAAATCATAGATGTAAAGATATTTGCCTTCCACTCTGGTTGACCAAGCGCGTCGATGCGTTACGTCGACAACCATTTGTTTGAATCGCTAGAGGCGAGAAAAGGTGGCACCATGGCGATCGGTGGGTTGCTGCTTCGGCTTCATTTTATATAGGGGTTGTCTTCCTGACACCACTCCTTTTTTATATGTACATAACAATGTATAAACTTTTACTAATAGTTTACTGCTTATCAGTACTTAGATTACAGACTCACCTATGCTCTGCTAATCCCAGGTGACCGATGCTTCCTGTTCGTTTTTAGTGTTGTCATAGGGACATTGTGTAGATCCAAATCTCCATACTTGTCATAATGCACACAAGGCTCCCACTATTTAGGTCAAGTAAGATAGGAACCTGGGCACCCGTGCCCACTTGGAGGCCTTGGCTACTCATTTCCTAGCAGAGGTGGTGGCTTCTGGTGTGTACAGAAACCTAGCAGACTGAGGTGGGGAGGGGAGGGGGGATCTGCTGCTGATAATTACTAAAACCAATAATGGAGTATTTTACATGGTCTTAAAATTATCTGTGCCTCAATGAGGTAACTAAAGATTATCGTTTCAGATGCATTATAAGAGAATAAATGGTCCCCAGTATAGTCAGTCGTCTTTTTTTTACAGTGGGAGTCAATGTATGAGTATGGCATACAGTTGCATAAATCGGGGCTGTATATTCGCCGTATACATAGTGTGATCAAAGCCATCAGTCTTCCATTGGAGATATAACTCCATCTGAAAGCTTCAACGTATGACGTAGGGGTCGCATTGTAAAAAAAAAAAACATACCACATGGTAATTTTTTATTTTTTTGTTCTACTGGATACCACCCAGATGTAGGCCAAAGGGACGCTCTTTTGTCATATGCTCGGTTGATGCGGCCTCATGGATAAGTCGGGTGTGTTTACCGGGAGCTTCCCTGGTGCATAATGAAAGGGTAACTAAACTTTTAAAAAACTTTTGACTTGTCATAGTGACATGTCAGAAGTTTTGATCAGTGGAGGTCCGAGCACGGAGACCCGCACCGTTTGCCAAAACGAAGCTGCAGAAGTGCTCAGGTGAGCGCTGTCGCTTAGTTTGTGATTGGCTTTCCTTGTACGGACTCAGACTTTCTATTGTGCCCGTACACCGCTCTGAAGAAAGCGGATGAGAGACCAAGCGACACATCACTCTAGCCCTTCTGCTTTGTTTAAGCGATCAATGGGGGACTCGGTGCTTGGACACCCACGAATCAAAGCTTCTGACATGTCACTTTAACATGTTAAAAGTTTTTTTAAAGTTTAGTTACACTTTAACGTAGTGGACTAACATGTGAACACAACCTTAGTGGAAACGCTTATTACTGGTTGAGTACTGTGTATAATTTGTGATCATATATTGTTCCTGGAGTTATCCCCCCCCCCCCCCCCCCGCCCCCTGCTGGTACACGTGATGTGTTTTTCGGGAATTGTCCGCTATCGGACTGGACTTTCTGTTGATGGAAAGAAGGGATAGTTTTTCCTCCTCTAGGAGGATTGCAAGCTGAAGAAGTGCGGATCTAGAAGGTGTTGTGGTAACTAGCAGTGTGGGCAGGACGGGATGATTCACTGTAAAGATCTGGCAAGTATTAACCATTCCTTCAAGCAGACACTAGATCATTGTTTCATATGAAAAAGACGCCTTGGAATTAGTACTTGAGATAAATCTTCCGTCCTTCACTCACAGTTTACAGAGATGAAGATAAAACAAGTGATTCATAAGTGAAAGTTACCACGAAGACCTGCGAAACGTTATTACCTGGACGGTAGAGTCAGACTATCCATAACTTTCCACTCAAACATTAAAGGCAATGTAAACCTTTTGAAGACTTTTTTTTGTTTTAGTAAAAAACAAAGATAATATATAAAGAAATACGTATTATAGTGTTTTAGGCCCCATGCACACTACCGTAGATTTCATCCGTAATTACGGACGTCTTCAGTTCTATTGCTGACGGACACCTTCCCGTATTCTTACGGGGATGTGTCCGTGCCGTAGAAAGGCTCCGTAAAATATTGGACGTGTATTATTTTTTTGCTTTTTACGGACTATGCTCCCATACTTTATAATGCAAATGCGTGTGGCTGTCTGCGGCCATCGCCAGCTGTGCCTGTAATCTTGTACCGTGATTACGGGCCCTAATAGAACTCTGTAATAGTTTTGTTTGTTTTTTAAAAGATACAGCTTCTATGTATCCTGTTTACATAGAAGCTGTATCTTGCGCTCAAACCCGAATCCGTCAAGTCAGCCGGATTGCCGGTTTCGGTGACAGCGAAAAAAAAAAAAAGCTTCAATGGTTTCCATAGCCGTTTAAGGGCCGGTAAGAGAAGTCCAGGAGCCAATATGACTGTTTTTGTTGCCAGACAATATGATGATCAGTAGACAGCCCTACAAAGTTCCCAAAAAGTAGATTTCCTGGCACATGGACTTCCCGACTCTGGGAATTGGCATAAACCTGTCAACTATGTAAAACATTGGCAGTAATCTGGTTACGATGGGCAATTGCTGTACCTTGCAGCGCTTTTGGTAGATCTCCATTATTTTGTGTGCTTGTCGCTGGCATATACGACTCTTGGGTTCTTACCTTGTGGCCGCTTTCTCCGCTATTCCATGTGTGTTGAGTAAAATACAACACTCCATATGGGCTCTCCATACACACTGCCTTGTCACGTGTGTGTATGGCCATCATCAGTACTTTGAATGTTTTTTTGTTTTTTGTCCCTGTACAGATTTGTGGCCTGTTGATAGGAAGGCGGTTGATTTTGTGAGTCCAATTTCTGTGATATCCACTTATTCCGACGGGACGGTGTCCTGTTACCGATGCACATACTCGGTCACCCTCGATCGCAATAAACTTTTCCTGTGTTGGGGTGCCCAGTGCCTCTTTATACCTCTGTTTGCCCAGCTCGACCACCACCTCAATATGTCTAAAATGATGTTCTACTGCTTGCGGGAGAAAACCTCCCCCGCCTCCCATTGAAATCAATGGGAGGCATTTTCGGCCGGTTTTTGACGAGTTTTGCGGAGCGGTTTCCGTTCCAAAAAGCTCGTCAAAATACTCTGTGTGAACAGGCCCTTACAGTGCGGTATATTTTTGACAGAATTTCGGTGTATGGCATAGCCTACTATGCGAGGGCCTCAGTCTGGCAAATGGAGCCCTGCGTATACGTTCAGCTTTCCCGACATACACGATAAATGTGGAGAATGAATGTGAATTGAATTGTTTGTCGTTCCCATTAAACTCGTCCAAAGTAATTTTAGTGGAGTTTTTAAAAAAAAAAAAAACCCATGTGCTTTTAAGTGAAGAAAGTTTTAAGTATTTTCTCTGGCACAAATTTGGCTTTAAACATTGTCATTCAGCAACAACTGGCACGTTGCCGTCTACTGCTCTAAATTTGGCACAAGGTGCCGAATATAATTCACATGAAATAATGGCGTCTGTGGCTTCCAGATCGCGCAAATCCATTAAAGAAATCTATTGCACTGGATGCTGCAAGCTGATTGTACAAGGCACAGCCTGATTTGCATCTTGGGTTAATCTCATGCCGCTGAGATCCCCGCCCAGTACAAAGCTTTAATTGACCTGATTTTTTTAAATATATTAATGAGGAGGGTTTAGTGACACGCGGAGATTAATCGTCCTGGTGTCGGTTTCCTCTGCTTTTATTAATGGGTGTGCTGGAGAATAGCACATTTCTTGCCGCTCGCTTCCGCCGGTATATCACGAGCCGCTGCCCTGGTTCCGCTGTCTCTTAGACGGCCGGGGTGGAGTAGAAAGCTACGAATCCCATTTATAATTTAGACCTCGCGTCAATCAGCTGACGGTTAATGGAGATGATGGTTTTTGTTCTAAATTTAGGAGCTCATTCAGGCTGGTTTTCCAGTTCTTTCACAATGTCGCTGGTCCTTTATAATTACTGAGAAGCCTCGTGTCACTTGTTAGACTCGTTTCCTTCCAGCCGCAGATAATTCGTGCTTGTCAGCCACGATGAACACAGGAGATTCAGGCAGCATACAGTTTTCTTCATGGTTGCCATACACGACGCCATGGATTTCGCTTTGGACCCAAATCTTGCCACTCTTGCGCTGAATTTAGGAAATTGCCAGTCAGCAGGAAACACCCCACTCAACAGTGGGGGCAAGACTGGTTTATGTATTAACAATGGCAGCGATATGACTAGGGTTTATTAGGGGGCCACATGTTTGGTTCATTATAGTGAATAGCCGACCAAGTGTCTGAAAAACAGCAGAGCTGACGTGGCACGACCCTTGCTGAGCAATTGCCGATCTGTCACTGGTCAGACCCCCACCTATCCGAATTTGATTGCACATCCTATTTATCAATGCCTTTACTTAGAAAAAAAACCTTTTATTATAGGACTGTAAGTTGATATCTCCTAATTGAATCCCAGTCTTGGCTGCTTTGTCATGACTTTGCAGCTTTAGAGCTCGGTTGGACCCTGTATGACGGCACATATAGTCCCCATAGTATGAGCTGTAGGGTATTTGTGTGCCACCACATGGTGCCGCGCTGTGCATTGCTTCCAATGGGGAATGCAACTACGATACAGCATCCGATGCGGCGGGCTAATCCGCAAAAAATTACCGCAAGTGACACGTTTGCTATTTGCAGGTACTTAGTTTTCCCACGAATTCTTCTACTTCTGGAACTTTTATTGGTTTGTGCTCAGATGGGGGCGGAGAGGGCACTTTATTAGCGGTCCCTAATCCTAGGTGCAAGACTCTTGATACCATCAACTGGTTTTCCTTCTTACATAACATGAGTCTACACATTCATTGAGATGCCGGGGCAGCACGCATACAGCTCAGCGATGTCCTGGTAGTTTGCAGTTGCGGTCAAACGTTTGTAGTGGGTGGCATTTCAAAGAATCCTATTCATACACGCCCGCACACACTGGTAACGCTTCCTCGAATGGTTAACAGATACGGAAGCTGCTGATCGTGGATTTTCTTCAAATATAAATGCAGGTTTACTTTAAAGGGGTTGTCCGAGATACCAACATTTTTTCAAAAACTCTGTCATACATTACCCCTTATACAGACAACCTAAATAAAGCATTATTTTAAAAAAAAATTCTACTTAGCACATTTCTTCTTTGAATTTAGCACGGTTTGTTTACATGCAGTTCAGGTCTGGTTTGTTGATCTTTCCTTGTTATGAAACTTTTTTCCCGTGCACGCTCATTGCAGGCTGCAATGAGCGTGCACGTACCTTCCAAGAGTTCACGTGAGCTGTCCTTGCTCCTCCCGCTGACCTCCTTCACTGCACTTGTCTCCTTGCTGACATTCTTGAAGGATGGTGACCGTTCTCCCCCCATTATGTTTTATTTCTCTTTTCAGGTCTATAAACCTCTTCGTGTCTCCCCTCACCCTCGTCCACCCTCACCCTAACCCTCACCCTAACCCTCACCCTAACCCTCGCCCACCCTCCTCTATCTCACGTCTCTCTCCACTAAGGCTATGTTCACACAGAGTTTTTTTGCCGGAGGAATATCTGCCTCAAAATTCCGTCTTGAAGTTTGCGGCAGATTTACCTCTCCCTGCACGTTGATTTTTGCGTCATTTTTCCCGGAGTTTTTTGTGCGCTGTTTGCGGTTTTGTTTGCCGCTTTGTTCGGGCCGTTTTTCGCTTCGTTTATCTTGGCGTTTTTTGCTTGTTTGTTTGCGTCTTTTTTTGCTGTGTGTTCCGTTGCGTTTATCGTAGCCTTTTTCGTATCGTTTCTTTTTTTGCATCGTTGTTTGCGGCTATTTTTGCAGCGTTTTTCGTTGCGTCTTTCGTGGCGTTTTCCCAGTAGTTTTTCACGGCGTTCTTTGCCTCTTTGTTTGCGGCTTTTTCCACGATGTTTTTCGCAACGTTTTCCGTGGCGTTTATCGTAGCCTTTTTTGCGTCGTTTTTCGCCTCTTTTTTTTGCGTCGCTGTTTGCGGTTTTTTTTCTGCGTTTTTCGTTGCGTCTTTCATGGCGTTTTTCCTGTCGTTTTTCGTGGCGTTTTTTGCCTCTTTTTTCGCGGCTTTATTTGCGATGTTTTTCGCGGCGTTTATCGTAGCCTTTTTGGCGTTGTTTTTGCGGCTTTTTTTGCTGCGTTTTTCGCGTCGTTTTCCGTCATGTTTTTCGCCCACGGCAATTGAGCGCCGCGGGCATAAAACAACGGAAATACGCTTTCTCTGCCTCCCATTGAAGTCAATGGGAGGTCAGAGGTGTAAACGCCCGAAGATGGAGCATGTCGCTTCTTTTTCCCACGAGGCAGTTTTACTGCTCGCGGGAAAAAGACGCCGACGCCTCCCATTGAAATCAATGGTACGCATTTTCGGGCCGTTTTTTACAAGTTTTGCTACGCTGTTTCCGCTTAAAAAAAAAACAGGCGGAAACATCCCCGTAATTTCAGCCGTTATGGACGCCCTCGTGTGAACATACCCTAACAATGTAGGCTTAGATACAGGACCCCAGAAGATCTTAACCAGTTCAGGGCCGCGCTATTTTGCGCCTTCAGGACCAGACACCGTTTAGCCATTTTTAGCACGCGTTAGTTAAATGGCTATAACTTTTTTATTTGTTGGGCTAACGACGTGATTTTTGCGACGTTTTTTCCGTAGATAATGCAGGTTTCTTTTTTTTATCATTTTTATACACACCTTTTTTGCCATTTTAGAATTTTCTTTCATAAAGTTTGAAAATATTAGTAAAAAAAAAGCTTTTTTACGTTTCAGCTATTTTTTTTTGGTAATAACATAGTTTTACCCTAAAATATACCTTTTATTTGTGATCGTCATTGTCTACCGTAAATTTTAATATATTACATGTCTATATTAGGGTAATTGGGTCAGCGCTAGCGTTATAACAATGATTGTCGGGGGGGAACGGTATTTTATTGGGGTGGGTATTTTATGTGTATTTATTATTGTATTTTTTTTTGCACTTTACTTTACTATTTTTTTTATTACTGTAGTCTGATCCTCAAAGGTCAAAAAAGACCTTTGGGGGACTTTATATATTTTTTTTCTTTCTTTTACATGTTTTTCCACTGTAACTGGAGCTGCACAGCAGCTCCAGTTACAGGGGAAATCAGCCCTCTCATAGTGCGATTGTCACTAATAGGGCTGTGCTGGGTCTAGTAAGACCCAGCAGCAGCCTGCCACTAACGGCACCCGGCGATCATGTGACCAGTCACATGATACCGGGAGGAATAGAGACAGCGCCGCGGGGCCGCTGTCTCTATTCCTATACACAGCGTTCATTGAGCGCTGTGTAAAAAGACATCGGAGAAGACAGAAGCAGCTAAAGCAGCTTCTGTCTTCTCCTCAGGGTCCCCGGCAGTCACTGACAGCCGGAGACCCGACATACAGCTGCCCGATCGCGCGGGCAGCAAGTTAAAACCCGAGCCGTAGAAAGTCTATGGCTCGGGTTTTAAGGACCCGTCCCTGACCGCTGGCCGTAAAAATACAGCCAGCGGTCAGGAACCAGTTGTTAAACAGTGTACGGTGTCCCGCGGGCCGCAGATAACAGCCTCAAGGGCTGCATGCGACCCGTGTGCTGCATAGTGTTGTATAATTCCCTATCAAAGCCTACTATGTGTAGGCTTTGATAGGGGAAGAACTAAAAGTACAGAGGTCACTGTACCTTTCTAGTCCGCGGGTGCCGTCCCTCTTCACTTTTTTCACTGTGAACATGCATAGGCGCGTTCACAGTGAAAAGATGCATAGGCTGGGCGGGCGGGCACGCGCAGAAACGTCACGTCTCCAGTGACGTGTCGTGTCCCATCCGAGGTCTCGCTGGGGCGAGACCATGTGATCGGGACACGACACGACAGTGGAGGAGGAAGAAAACGTGACGTCAGAAGACATGTGATCGGCAGAAAAGAGCTGCCAGAACGGAGAACAGAAGCAAGATTGCACAGGTAAGTATATTAGGGAATACTTAATGTGTGCATTGTGTGTTTAACTTTAAAATAAAAATATATCTCGGACAACCCCTTTAAGGGTAACAAAACGTCTTTTAAAAATACATGTTAAAATGTCTAGTTGTTCTGCTACTTTATTTTAGCAATCGGTGGGGTTCTCTGTGCTCGGACCCCCACCGAAGAAAAATTCTGACGTGTCACGAAGACATGTCGAAAGTTTTTTTTAAAGCTTACTCTTTAGTGTGATCGGTTAAACGTCGGTAATCGTTTTTAAAGTTCTCAATGTTAATTTATTTTTCATTCTGTTTTTCTCTTTAGCTCTTCAGGGAAGTGCGAATAATGAAGATTTTGAATCATCCCAATATAGGTAAGGATTTTTCTTTGTAGGTTTTATGTGCCACGTTTCTGAATGCAGTTACAATGTGGTAAATGTGCAGTTAAGGCACTGTTCACATTAACATCACGGCTTTCATTCTTAATGGGGCCATGACCGCTATGGGATCAGTTTTGTTTTTTTTGTTTTTTCTTCGGATCCCAATAAATTCTGACCAATCCAATCGACCTGTCGTGTTTACGTTCTTTTTGACAGCATGTGCTATTCTTGGCCTCGGTTCCCATATATCTGTTGTATCCGGCCAGTATTTATGCCTGAGCCAGACACAACTGATATCGAAGTACTTTGTATACTGGTCCAGTGTCCGTAGCCAGACAGGGAAATGCGGCATGCAACGTTTTTCTGTCCGGCTTCACAATTGGTGCCAACTGACGCAACGAACATGGGAAACTATGGGATCGTTTTTATTACCTCTCATGTGATCAGGAGAAGGCCCTAATAAATGTCAACCGCCGCTACGAGCGTGACATTGTTTTTACAGTATTGAGCAGCGTATGCGATCAGGGGAAAGTAGCGCTCGCCTGAAAGTGGTGGCCGCTTAAAACAGCTGATCGGTGAGGATGCCGACAGTCGGACCCCCACTGATCAGATATTAATGGCCTGTTCTGATGATAGGAAATCAAATTGAACTCTCCGTTTAAACCCTTTTTTAAATATCAATGTCTGGAGAAATCTATAAAACATAGTGTAGTGTGTCTTTTATTCAGGGTTATTTAAGGCCTATCACAAACATAAGTCATCATATTGGAGCATTGACCCTGAAGTCTGCCTCCCCCACCCCGTCGCCCGTATCATTGCTGTACATTTCTGCCATAGAAGTGGTGCAGCCTGCTGTGGTCCCCCCCCCCGCCCATGGTATCATGGGGCACTGATACAGGGAGAGGGTCCTTTGTCACATTTCACCAGTTGTCATAGGCTGCACAATGTTTTAATGTTGCTGTGTAACCTCACATAATATTTCACCATCTTTCTGGTAGGTTATGCTGACACGTGGCAGATTTGCATACATCTTAATGGGGTCATTTCTGCAGCCCATGCATGAATTTTTACAAACCTACGGCATCGTTCACATCGGCTTTGGAGCCTCCAATAGGACACTGTCGCAGATTCTGCTGAAAATACCGTAAACAATAGCGCAGCATGCTGCACTGGTTCAGGTTAAACAACGGACCTCCAGACAGAACCCATTAAAGGCAATGGTTTCGGTCAGCCGCCAGTGATGTCCGTTGTGCAACAGAATCGGCGTTTCCGGTATTTTTGATGTTCTGCTCCTCAGAACAGAACCATGGAAAGTCTAACGCTGGTGTGAACCCAGCCCTAATGTGCCACATTTAAAGGGTAACTTACCTTTCAAAAAAAAAATTGGACATCCTAGTGTCACGTCAGAAGGTTTGATTGGTGGAGGTCCGAGCACGGAGGCCCCCCATCGATTGGCTAAAACGAAGCAGCAGAATCTCTCGGGTGAGTCCTGTGCTGCTTCGTTTCCGATCGTCTTTCTTCTATGAGTCTGTACACCGCTCCGAAGAAAGACGATCGGAAACGAAGCGGCACCGGACTCACCCGAGAGATTCTGCCGCTTCGTTTTAACTATCGGTCTCGTTACTCAGACCTCCACTGATCAAAACTTTTGACGTGCCACTATGAAATGTCTAAAGTTTGTTTTTAAAGTTTTAGTTACCCTTTAAACATACACTTAAAACATTGTTGCAGCGGTGCAATCGAAGAGAAGTGGTCTCGCACCTCCGGTCTGGCTGGGATCTTTACCACATTAGCAAACTGTTAATTTATTTGTGTTCACACTTTCCGGTGGACTGTAATCTACTCTAAAGAACAACTTTTATTAGATTTTTTTTTTTTTTTTCCCCTCCCCTCAAAAGCTGGTGCTTCACTGGTATTTCTGCTAGTTTAGAATATTTAGTATCACATTGGTATAAATTGCACGTCTGTAAATGAAACTTCCACACGGCTACTAGTGTTATGTTTTTGTTGTATCCCTGACCTTACGTATGTGTGCGCAGCGTTTCCTGGAAATCCCTTTTCTAGTAGCACAGGGGATTAATGAAAACCCTTACTCATAATTTCCCTTACTTCTTGCTAAGCCCCCAGGATTTTGCTTTGTGCTCCGTCTTACTGTAGACAAACGTGCTCTGGTTTTGTCATACCCGTGGGCGCTTTCTATGCTGTAGAAAGTTGAACATTACACATTTCTAATATACATTCGTAAGAATTGTTGCCATTTATTACCTTTATTGAATGAGCGGAAGAAAATGCAACTTAAAGACTTTTTCTTATTTCCTTCCAGTTAAATTATTTGAAGTCATTGAAACAGAAAAAACGCTGTACTTAATAATGGAATATGCAAGTGGAGGTAAGTGATCTAACCTGCCGGCTGGCCGACACCGAATACTCTGCTCACATCTGCGTCGGAGCATCCGTTGCGAATTCTGTCTTATTGAACGGGAAGAATAGCCAGCAGGCAGCGCATTTGTTCCAGTCAAAATGACGGACACCACAGCGGAGCCCGACCAACCCTCTTGTAAATCAATGGGGTTTGTTGGGCACTGCTGGTGTCTGCTGAGCGACGCATCTGGCACTCAATTCATTTTGGTTTTCGACTCGTGATGGAACCGAAAAACAAAATTGACGCAGATGTGAACTAATAGTAGTAATGTAAACTCTGCCGACTCCTGCTGTCCCCTGTGGTGTCGATTTGCCTTATGTATTTTTTTATTTATTTAATAAAAATACAAAAAATAATTTACAATTGGTTGAAATTACTTCATTTCTCTCAAAACAAAGTTCCTTTTTTTATTTTTTTTTTTATTTTTTTTAACTCTTGGTAGTCAGATTTGCTGCATGTATCTGCTTGGCAATCACACTGCCTGGGCTAGACGCGGACTGGGCTGGAGGTGTCAGCAGTGACTTTACAGACACCGCCATAGGAATGCACTTTACATGTTCAAAGAATATTTTGATATGACAGATGCAAATTGAGGACAAGGCACTCTCACGACCGCTGTGCTATTTTTCGCATTCACTCGAACAGGCAAAATTTGCCCATCTTGAATCGCGAAACCGTCTCTTCAACCAATTTGAGTTGCATGGCAGTCAGTCTTGTCATTCTACCTGCAGTTTTGTGGCTTGAAGAGACACTAAGTCGTCTTTGAACCACACAGCAAATGCAGAATAGGACGTCTGTTTCCTGTTATCAGCCTTTTCGGGCTGGGTACAGGCTGAAGGCGCTACGACACAGGCCAATGATCGACCAAACGAGCGTTCATAAGTTTTCTCCCCCGCTGGAATAAATGGCATTGCAGATGGAAACGCATAAGATTATTCACTTTGAATAGCAATAGGGCCATTCTTGGTGCGGATTTGCTGCACAACTGGTGGTGGGAGTCCGAGGGTCAGTCAAAGTTTTCTGCCGGAAAAACACACGTCTGATTTTAAGCCAATGTGTGAACGGAGCCTAACTTAGTTTAGGTAATTTCTGAAAGGAATTCCTGAACCGTCGCTGCCCCTGTGATCCCGACTTCACCCAGAAGCTTTTGCAGACGTGTGACGAATCTTTTCCTTTTTTATTCGCTTAGTTTTTTATGCAGCTTTTAACTAACACACTTTTTAAAACCGGATTCTCATTGTTTTTCTAAACTCTTCGGTTTTGATTGATGGAAATTTAGTTTCCTGAAATGGCTTGTGCAGCAATACACCGAAGAGAGACCTGCGAGTCAGAACAGTGTGAATCTAATAGCGGTTAATAGGCCATTTCCTGATCTGAGGAGGGTGAACGACTCTAAACATCCTCTGTGCTTGTGGATTGTGTTCTTACAGCGGGACCAACATGTTCAGCAGCATTCGGATGTCTCCGCAGGCTGTAAGTGCGCAAATCTAGTCTTCCGTATTTCCAATTAACTCCAAGAGTTGCTGCAAAGAGCGGCTCCTGCTCCAGCAGACTCTTAGTGCAACCATTTATTGTAGTGTCCATGCATTGAAATGGGCGACATCCCTCTAAGCATTTTCCCCTTCATGCAAGAACCCCTAGACCGCGGCTCCCATAATTTCTGATTGGCCGATGGCTCTCCTAGAGCGGTGGAGCACGCTATTTGTGTACCGCGAGCACTATTTATTTTTCTTCTTTGCTCGATCTTATCCACCAGATGCTCTAGTAGGGAATTAAAGATGTCCTTTATTTTAAAAGGGTTATCTCAACATGACAACCACTTTCTATATTGAAACCTGCCTGGCACCTAACTCATTGCAGTGGGACTAGTTTCATTGTGATCAATGGAGGAGCCGCCGACTGGCCGTACATTTCCACCATAATATTGGCGATCAGATAAGAGCTGGAGTTTAAAGCCACACTTTACCCTGGATAATAGTGAGGGTCCTGAGCAGAGGACCCCCTTCCCCATGACCTCCATGTGCCCTAATAGGGCATATAAATAGGGGTTGTCCTGATGCGATAAACCTCTAAAGGGTTGTCGCAACCTTACATTTATGGCATATCCTTGGGATATGCCCATCTGATAGATGCGAGCCTGCACCTCTCAATAAAACAGGGGTCTCCCGGCCCCCACCCTGCCTAGTGAGGCAGCCGCCGCATCCAGGCATAGAATGAACGTGTGCGACTCTTTATTGATACCTATGGTAGTTACAGAAACAGCCGAGCACTCCTGCTCGTCGTCGTGTCCCGTCCCCCCCCCCCCCATTCTGGAGATAGGAGCAGGTCCCAGAGCTGCCGTCTTGATGGTATGCTTTTTAATGTCTAAGGTGGGAATACCCCTTTAAGGGTTCTCTCCTAGATACAGTTGCCTTTAATCAGACAGGCTGTCTTTGTAGTACCTGAAGTTTGCTGTTTGCTGCTGTCCTCTTAAACCAAGTTTGTTGGCAGCAGTTCTGTACTAGCGCGGTCAGCAGTGTTAATGAAGAACAGGGAAGGGAAGTTTATTTTTACAAAGGAAAGTGCCGGATCAAGAGTTCATGTTCTGAAAGCCGAGCCTTTTAGGCATAACCTCCGATGTTCTTATTAAGGGCTTGTTTATTACGTAGAAGAATCTGCAGAGGAGCCAGCTCAACTGTGCAAACCGAATTATACCCCCTATGAAGACGTCTTGTGACCGTGCGCGGTGGATGTCGTGGAGCAGAGACTTTTCACATGCTCATTTAACAACTTTCCTGTTTAGACTCTTTGGCAAGTCTCCTCTTCCTGTTAAGTGAAAACTGTTTGTTGCATCATGTTCGTTACATTGCGTGCTGCTTTGCCTTCTCATGTTTACACCATTGTGCAATCTGCACACACAAGCGGCCGTAGACTGGAGATACAGGTCTGAATTTTACCGCTTTCGGCCATTTTTCCTGTTTGTCAGACAGAAGTTGAACACGTTCTTTCATGCAAACGACTATTAAACCACAATTTGCCTTAAAACTTGTTGAATTTCTGTGGAATCGCTGAAGATTGGCTTTGCATTTTGCCTCCCGATTTGCTGGGGATCGCACCCTTTCAATCTCTTCTATTGCAAAGGGTAAATTCTGTCATGAAAATCTCGGGCACGTCGGCAGAGCATTATAAAATCTGCAGCAAAAAAATTGCACTGTGTGAATGTACTGTAACATTGTATTGTAAACTTGTTGCTTATTTTTTCCCGTGCGGAATATGCCCCAAAAATCTGCAACATATCTGCCACGTCTGAATATACCCTAAACTTCTCAATGCACAGTACATTAATATCATGGGCACAGCAGCTATGTCCTCCACACCACCCACAGGAGTCAATTATAACTGACCGCTGACATCCCACGGTAATGGCCATTACAGGAGATGCCGCTGTCACAATGCACTCCGATAAGGCTTCGTAACCCATTGATGCTAATGCTGTGCTATTTTCTACGGTAATCTCTGCCGGATCTGTGACGGAGGCCCCTATTGGAGCCTCCAACGCAGATGTGAATAAAGCCTAAGGGTATGTGCACACGTAGTGACCAAAAACGTCTGAAAATACAGAGCTGTTTTCAAGGGAAAACAGCCCCTGATTTTCAGAAGTTTTTTGAGCAACTCGCATTTTTCGCTGCGTTTTTCGCGCCGTTTTCGCGGCGTTTACGTCCGTTTTTGGAGCGGTTTTCATTGGAATCTATGAGAAAACAGCTCCAAAAACGTCGAAAGAAGTGTCCTGCACTTCTTTTTACGAGGCGTAATTTTACGCGTCGTAATTGCCATACGACGCGTAAAATTATGCGTCGTGGGAACAATACAGCGTTATACCCATAGAAAGTAATGGGCAGATGTTTGACAACGTATTTGAGATGTATTTTCAGACGTAAAACGAGGCAAAAAACGCCTCGTATACGTCTGAAAATAGGTCGTGTGAACCCAGCCTAATGGAGGTTAATTTTTTGTTTAATTGCTATGTAAACCTTTTGAAAGTGCTTTTTTTTTTTTTTTTGTTAGTAAAAACGTCTGTGTTCTGTGCAACTTTATAATTAGTTTGGCGGGTCCAGTGTCGGCGGGTTCTTAACTTAGATGTGATTGATAACCGCTCGATCCTGCAGGTTAGACACGCAGGACCCGCTGACTCTGAACCCGGCAGTCCCCTGGACCTGACCTATTCAGGTCTTAGCGAACGATACAGCTGCTCTGTATACAGGATACAAAGCAGCTCCATCTCAAAAAGTCAACATTTTTAATAAAAAATAATTTGAAAGATGCACCAAACACACGGATTTATTTAAAAAAAAAAAAAACCTTTCAAAGGTGTACATAGCCTTTAATATCCGCTCTCGATCCAGCAAACGTTATATAAAATGTACTTTTTTTTTATGTTGTGCCCTAAATAGGCCCGGATACCATAAATATCTGCGCTGGTCAGACGTCCAACATATCTTCATTACATCTTGGTTTATTTATTTTTATACTTCTGAGTTTGATTATATTTTTCATCATATCAGTCATTTATTTTTTTTTTTAATCCAGCGTCCACTTGACCAAATGTCGAATTAATGAAAAAATTTATATTTTTTTTATCTGAAATGGACAAACACAATAAATACCGTTACTGAAAATGTAATATAATCTAATATTATCGTATATGATCTCCACCTCCTCTCTCCTCGTTGTTTCCTCTGTAGGGGAAGTGTTTGACTATCTGGTTGCACATGGAAGAATGAAGGAAAAGGAGGCCAGAGCCAAATTCCGGCAGGTGTGTGATGTCCAAGATTTCCTTTTTTGTCTCCATCTTTCTCTCAAAATGTCTAGGGTTTTACCCCAATGCTTGAACAGAACAAAAGTTCTGTTCTGCTTCATTTTAATTCTCATGACAAATTAGGGGGCACATTACTTGTTTTCGCTGGTAGTAATGATCATTTGGGTTTTATGGGCTATGAAACCCTTTTTGAAGACCATTTTTTTTTTAATCAATGTCTTTTTATTTAGAACAATTTTGAATTGGGTTTTCTTAAAAAAAAAAAGTTTACTTTTTGAGATGCAGCTTCTATCTATCCTGGATACATAGAATCTTTATCTTGTAGTCAAAGCCAAATTGGTTAGGTCAGTGGGACTGACGGCTTCGGTGATAATAGCTGCATCCTGCGTTTTCAATTACATCTAAGCTCAAGAACTTGAATGAAATCGCTAATAGGTGGACACGGCGTGTTAGAGAGACGCATGACCAGCACTCACCGAAGCAGTCCGTCCCGCTGACCTGATGGATTTGTCTTTGACCGCAAGATACTGCTTCTATGTATTCAGGATAGAAACTGTATTTTTATTTTATTTTTTATCAAACCAAATTCAAAACTTGTCCTAAATAAAATAAAACATTTATTGAAAAGAAAAAAAATGCCTTCAAAGGTTTACATTAGCGTTTAAAACCTGCACCCATGTCTCATCACTATTAGTAATCTGAATATAAGCCTGTGTAAGGGTATGCTCACATGTGACAGATTTCTTGCAGAAATTTCTGCGTCTTTCCCCACGTACATGCTGCGGCCAGAAATTTCTGCAAAAAAAAAATCCATTTAAATTGAAAAAAGTAGCAATTTTGCGAGTAGTCTTAGTGAAAAAATGTCCTGTTTTGTCTACAACTCCTATGTTTCCATGGTAACAGACTACAAAAAGTGTAGTCTGATCTTGTTATTTTGCCATCAATCCATCCCCCTACTTCTCGTTAACGTGTCAAATCTAAGTTAGTATGAATTGGGGTAAATATGGAAGGGACTGACACCAGTTTGTAGTCTGCTACCATGGAATCCTATAGGCCTGTATCGGAGTTGTAGACCGTAGGATTTTTTTAAGGCCATTTGTAAGATTGCTACATTTTTTATTTTGAATGCATTGGAACAATAAAAAAAAAAAAACAGGTTGTCAAGGTGGACCTTCCCATTAAAGGGATATTCCCAACTTAAACATTTATGGCATATTTTGGAACGCTTGCTCAGCTATTTCCGTTACTCCCATAGAACAGAATGGAGGGAGCCACGCACAAGCGTAGCCACCTCAACAATCATTCTCCGCTTGGATGCGTCGGCCACCTGTGGTCCGGATGGGGTTCAAGTGATCCCAGAGCTTGGATTCATATCCATCAGACATTTATGACCAATCCTGTGGATTTGTCATAAATGTCGAAGATGGAAATAATCCTTTAAGACTTATTTTTCTTAGTATACATATAGCATTTGGTGGTCTGATATTCTCGCTGGTGCTTTAGTTGTAGATTATAATCTTTTTATCCTTCCTATAATGTAACTCCGCTTTCCATGCACTCCCTGACGTGCAAGCTTATGGTGCAACAGCTGCAGTGTAAAGCATGGCAAATATCTGCAGCATCTAGAGCAGAAAGTGGCTTTCAGTCTTCCGATAGACCATGCTTTTAAGCTACGGTCACAGACTTGGAACGGTGTCCCTTGATCATCTGTGTCCTCAACACTAAAGAAAATAACCGGCAAGAATGCCCTTCGGTAGAAAGTTGTATCTAATTTGGACGGAGTAATGATGCAAATCATGAGTTCTTTACTTTTCCAGATTGTATCTGCGGTGCAATACTGTCATCAGAAACACATTGTCCACAGAGACCTGAAGGTACGTAACGTTTTGTAGCTACTATCCCCTCCGTTGCGAAGGTTTGTCTTTTTTTTAAAGGGTTTTTTCTAGGATTTAAAAATTAATGGCCTGTCCTTAGGATAGATCACCAATATAACTTTATATATTATGACATTAACGTGTGTGATATGATCGATGTCCTGGTTGGGTAAATATGGAAAATAATTTTCATAGGGCTGTTCATTGAACCCATAAATGGCTCGCAATACACAAAGTGCAATGTGTTTGATGGGCCGCGCACCATGCCGGTGTGACCCGACTGCTGTTGCTAATCGGCGGCTATGTTTTCCAATCGTACAGGCAGAAAACCTGTTGCTGGACGCAGACATGAACATTAAAATAGCAGACTTTGGATTTAGCAATGAATTTACAGTTGGCAACAAACTGGATACTTTTTGTGGGAGCCCACCCTACGCTGCGCCAGAGCTCTTCCAGGGCAAAAAGTACGATGGACCCGAGGTAGACGTCTGGAGCTTAGGGGTTATTCTGTACACTCTAGTCAGCGGATCCTTACCCTTCGATGGACAAAATTTAAAGGTATGTCTCGATGGTGATCAATATGTAATACAGTACAGTAGGTTATAATAGCAATATGGCTGCTTATACGAAGGCCGGCAAGCCCTGACTGTCGTATTGGGCTAGCCTCAATTTATCTTCAAGTGAAGCAGGTTTGGTGCAGCTTTCCATATCTCTAATTCCCTTACATATGATCACAATTGGTCCTGTTATAAATGGTGGTGGTGGGGGGGGGGGGCAATTTTAGTTATCAAGACCCTTTTACACGGGCCAATGATGAGGCAAATGAGCTTTCATCGGCTGATCTGCTCGTTTATGCAGCACAAAATTTAATCGTTGTCAGCACCACCTCTCCCTATGTAAACAAGGAGATGTGCTGCAGACATGATGCTAATGAATAGGGACCAACGATCGTAGTAACGATCGCTCGTAGTCCATACATTACTGATCATAGCTCCTTGTGAAGGGAGCAAACGAGCGCCGATCAACGAGCGGTCTTGTTGATCGGCGCTCATTTTCACGGACCGTGAGTTTGCGTGGCTGCTGGAAATAAAGTATACTCCTTCCCTTTAAGCACCCTGCGTAGATGACAACACAGCTTTTCTGTATATTGACATGTCACACGGGCGGGACAATTTGTCCTCAAGTCCCGAGGCAGAACTCCATTCACAGAATAGAGACCTCCATATCAGACGACCATATTGTGCTGGCACAACTTGCAGGGAAGGATCATGTAATTCGATTTTCCATAACCCTACAGGTTTGTCAAAACCGCTCCAACTTGTATCAGAAATTCCAATATGTTAGGGAATTTCTCGTAATATAATATCCTAGTAAGGCACCAAGCTGGAGCTTTACTTTAAGTTCCTGACCTTATAAACAACCATGAGCCTTAATTGTAGTCCCATTATTTCCAACAGCTTAAAGGGATTTTCCTTTGATAGAATATCTGTTCGTTATGCTGTCAGTGTCGGATCTGTGCGGGTCGACAACTGGGACCCTCACCATACCTTAATTGAGGGGTTACCATCTGTAGAGCATAGTGGCTTCCACAACTTTTCTGAAACTGCAACTAGCGCGATGGTAAGATTGAAGCACTGAACCATTTACTTGAATGGAGCTGTGTTGCAATTCCCGAGCCAGCCCCAGACCAGTAGTGGCGCTGTTTTAGTGTACGACAAAAGTTGAATTCCTGTAAGAAATGGCTCTTTATGAATACAGAGGAGGTATTTAGATAGAGAAATATATTATCTGTACTACTTTGCTCTGTTGCTCCAATAGATAACTTGGTAAAATGCCTAAATGTAAATTATGAAGAACAATTAAGGGCAACTTTGTGAACTACTCACAATTACCAATAAATGTAAAGACATTGTAAAGTATAGTCGTGCACTAATGGGTTTTTTTCCGCCCTCAAACCGCACCACTCTTGGCTGTGTCTGGTATTTCAGCATTGAATGGTGATGATCTGCAATACCTGACACAGCCCATAGGCAAAAGTAGCGCTGTTTGGGGGGGGGGGGGGGTTATTTTAATTTTTTTCTGTCCATGACCGCTTCTTACAACAGTTGACTAATTTACATTCTAGTGTGTACGCCAGGAAAGCTCTAAACGTGCTCAAAGGGTAAATTATCCCAACCGCGGCCAAGTGTGTTATTTTGGCCTTGGTCTGGCCAGTATACATGGGAGTGCTGCAAAACGGGAAAAAAAGGGGGCGGGGGTTAAGGTACATTGTTGTACACTGCACCCTATTCCATACAATGGTAGCTCGTAAAAAATGTATACTGTTTTATATACCGTATCCTTTTTTTTTTTTCTTACAATGGGACCCTATGGGTGACTCATGCCACTGTATGGTCTCCGTTGAGGCATCCGTTTAACATGTCAGGCTCTTTTGCCGGTGTATAGGTTAAACGGAGGCTATTCATGTAATGTTAACACAGCTTTATTTTGTCACGTTCCCTGAAATTATTTGGTGAATGAACAATTGTGTGCGCCAAACTCTGGATGTTACGCAGCTTTCTGGATACTGATCTACGTTTCCATAGAGCTGCATGACAATTGCTTAATTGGTAAAGAGGATATAGCACGCCCTAAAAAAGCTGCATGGTGTACCCGCTGCGATGTGCAAAAAGGATTTTTCAAAATCCTCTTCATTACAATCGCACAGAAGGCAAAAAAACATGAAAAAATGTCAGGTAAGCGGTCTTTTATTGTAGCGCAGATGAAGGAGTCGTTTGCTAGACCCGTTATAGGTTGTAAATCCACCACCTTCACTAACTTACACCCGCCTGTTTCTCATTGAAGGTTTTACTTTTTTGTTTCCTAGGAATTAAGGGAAAGAGTGCTGAGGGGGAAATACAGAATTCCCTTCTACATGTCCACAGACTGTGAAAACCTTCTCAAGCGTTTCCTGGTTCTAAACCCGAGCAAAAGAGGCACTCTAGAGGTAACGCGTCCAAAACGGCAGCTGAGCCGGCAACACTTTTATATAGGTCGTCAGCCTTGTCATGTTTTAATGCCATTATAGATCTTAAAACTGTAAGATGAGATCAGGTTAAATGACTTCCAATACCTTCCGGCAGATGAGACGCCTTAGGGCTCGGGCACGATAATGTTTTACTGCTCCGTACATAGTGCCCATAGAATTCAATGGACTGTTGATGTAATGCATTGATGTGCTGTGTCCGGCTGTGAGAGATGCTCTTTCTGCAATCCTCCACTCTAAGGCCCAGTTCACACAGTTGTTTTATGCTGATTTTGACTCCAACCACGTCAGAATCAGCGTTTTTTTTTTTTTTTACTTCCCGTGACCGTATTCAGCCGCTCGCGGCAAAAAAAAAAAAAGCGGCCTTCGCTTTCTTGCCGTGATTCTGCTTCTGACATCCCATTGAAATCAATGGGAGGCAGAGAAAGCATTTGCCGCGTCTCTCAATGGCAGCGGCCGAATAACACCGCAAAAATCGCAGCAGGAAAGTGCAGACAGGTCAAAATCCGCCTCAAAATACCTGAAGGAATTTTAAGGCCGAATTATTATTTTATTTTTATTTTTCTGCCTGCAAAAATACTTTGAGAACAGGGCCTAAGAGTTGAGGTTCCTGAATAGGTGATCGCCCCCCCCCCCCCTCTCTATTAAAGGGTTATTTTAGCTTCCAACACTTTTCACCTATCCACTGGATAGGTGAAAAATGCTAGATCGGTGGCTGCCTGACCGCTGGGACTCCCACTGATCGCCAGAACGGAGGACTGGGGTTGCCCCCCCCCCCCTGCTGCAAGACTAACCAGGAGGAGTTTGAAATGAGTGGAGGCTCGACATTTGCGCTGACGCTCATTTCAGAGTCTGAGGCTGACGGGAACACTAAAAGGGTATTTGAAACATTGTTTTCTGAAACCGACAACCCCCTTTAATGTGAGCTTTTTACGGTGTGCTCACATTCAGAAAGGTGTTCTGAGTTCAATCGTACTATTAAAGGCAGATCAGAATTTACTAAATTTGGCACAACACATCTAAAGAGTCTGTTTGGTAAATAAGAACAGCGGGCTTATCCTTTTTTAAGCCGGTCAGTGATTTCCCTGGATACTATTAAGTGCTGAAAGGCCTACTCTGCAGGGTTGTTCTTGGAACGAGCAACTTCATCGAAAAAAGCCTCTTAATGAGCACCTCACGTTAAAAGCAATGCAAAGAGTAACATGGGAGCAAAATGCCTTGTTAATTGCTGGGTACAGTCTGGATAGAGCGAAGGTGTTTTGTGATTTCTATATATCTATCTACAACTAACCTTCAACTCCTCTTTTCTTATTAAGCAAATAATGAAGGACAGATGGATCAATGCGGGACATGAAGAGGAAGAGCTCAAACCATTTGTTGAGCCCGAGCTTGATATAGCCGACCAGAAACGAATAGGTAAGTTTTATTTACACGAGGACAATCGCTGTCCACTGCTTAACCTTTTTGGTTATTTTTATAAGTATTTGCCTCTTGTAAATCAGTTCTTTGCTACCAAAACCGTTGTCTTGCTATTAACGCCCCGTTATTAGTCAATGGGATCCGCCAGTATACGTTGGGATCCGTTTGGAAGCAATCCGTTATAAGCGAGTCATGGCGCTAGTGTGAACAGAGAGTGTATCTGTTAAGTTTACGTTTTGCAATCCCCGCTCTAAAGCGTCACTTTATAATAATCCTTATTACAGTCGGTTGGCGTCTGTAGCATTGTGAGAAGTCATTTTACAAAGTGAAATAATCCAATTCAGACGTTTGCATGGCCTGGATAATGATCCTTTTGGTTTTTGTTTTTTCTGTCCTTTTCAGATGTAATGGTTGGAATGGGGTATTCCAGAGAAGAGATACAGGAATCTCTCAGCAAGATGAAATACGATGAAATCACAGCAACTTATTTGTTACTGGGAAGAAAATCATCGGAGGTATTAATAGATGGCCCTTGTAGATCCTGCACGGATTAGAAATGTTGGTCCTCGGCCATGTTTAGTCTCTCTGCATTGTTAGAAGATTGTCCTATTTCCTTATGTAACGTAGTTGAGGTTTCATCATCACATTTTATCTCCAGTTGGATGCCAGTGACTCCAGCTCCAGCAGCAATTTGTCACTTGCTAAAGTCAGACCAAGCAGCGATCTGAACAATAGCACCGGACAGTCCCCTCTCAAGGTGCAGCGAAGCATCTCCTCCAGCCAGAAACAGAGACGGTACAGTGATCATGGTGAGTAGGTCACACGCAAGCGCCCAGATATCCTAATACTTGGAGCCAATGTAGATTTGTCTGTTTATATAGTATATACATACATACTATATGTGTATGTATCTGTTACGTACAAGAGGTGGGACGTATGAAACGAAAAACATTGGAATAGTCGCCTGCTTCAGCAACATGAAGTCTTCCTGTGAGGTATTCACTCAGCGGGTGCATCATAGTCTATGGCCGGGCATCCGTCTGGGGAGCAGCAGGTTCCTATAAGTTGATCTGGGACAGTCACGGTGTGTGGTCTCGTGGGAATTTTGACCGTTCCAGGAGCTATCGGGGTGAAAACGGTGACCCAGCTGTGACTGTAGGACGCAGAAGTTGTGGCCGGCGGTGCCCACATGTGATGGTGGGACTGGGAGGCACGCGTGTATCCTGCCAGCCAGTAGGTGTGGTGTTTCATATGGGTTGGGTTTGCTCATTGTTATAAATTGATAGCTTTCTTCTACCACATTTTGTGTTGTCACAAGGACTCTGGATAGGTTTGCACCCACTTTATTCCATATTGTATTAACAAGTCTTTTGTCTTCTGGTTTTAGCTGGCCCTGCCATCCCTGCTGTTACAGTTTACCCAAAACGAAGCCAGACAAATGCCACAGATAACGATCTGAAGGAAGAGGTGCAGTCCCGGAAATCTAATAGTGCGGTTAGTGGGCGAGGAGTCACTCCTCCTAGCCCCATGCTTGGCAATGCAAATAACCCCAATAAAGCAGATATCCCCGACCGGAAGAAGAGCTCAGTTGTTCCCAGTGTAAGTATATATTGTATCAGGGAAACAAGCACTCTGCTCCTTGTAAGTCTTTGCCCATCTTGTATGCATTAAAATTGCAAAAAAAATACAAATGTATGTGTATATAAAGCCGAGCACAGCGATCGGTGGTGATCCAAGCGGTCAGACCGCCGCCGATCTAGCATTTTTTACTTATCCGGTGGATTTGTGAAAACATTTTTTTCTCCTTCAATAAAAGTGTTGTGCCTGCCAAAAATCCTGGACTCCAACTTCACCCTTCTAGCTGTGGGAAAATTTATTTGCTGGGCTAATGAATTGGAAATTAAGCAGGATTAGATTGTTATTCTGCCGCAAAATGCCCCAAACCCTCCTGGCAAGTTGTAAATGTGAAAGGTTGGAGGTCCAGGTCAGGTCGGAGGAATGATGTGTAGAGAGAACGCTGTTACTGGGTGCGTTGCTTTTTGTATGGTCCGTGCAGTAACCCACCGTGTTCTCTCCCCTGCAGAATAACTCGACGTCCAGTGGAATGACCCGCCGAAATACTTACGTGTGCAGCGAGCGCGCCTCCACCGATCGACATTCGGTCATTCAAAATGGCAAAGAAAACAGGTAAGGTTTATTTTTCTGGGTGTTTAGCAAGTCCTCGATATTAGATGATGCTGAGAACATATACAAGCCCTTCCTGCACATGTACAGACAAGATGAAGTTATAACCGTATCTTTAGAAACGGCATTCTTCATTTATAACCGGTCGTATCATGTAATGGCTGATGTGTAGAGCTGCCGTGGCAGACGTTTGCATTATGTCACTTGGCATGGCACTGGATGTCCGTGAATGGACGCAGACCGCCTGTCACATACCCCATGGCAATCGGCAAACTTATACTGGTTTCCAGCTTCAAAAATTAAAAGAAAACATTTTACCTTTAAAGGGATTTTACTATCAAGGAGTTTTATGACCGATCCACAGGATATGTTATAAATGTCAGATCTCTAGGACGGGGCCCCTAAACCACGTTTTACTTCTCTGATCTCCGGCTGACTCGTGTGATTCCTGACCTGATGGTAAAACCCTCTTAACATTTCACATTTATTTTTAATTATGGCCAAAAGCCTTTATCTGTAGCATAAGAATAAAATAAGGGAATACTGCAACTGCGTTGTTACCTGTAGGGCAGTATGTATTGAAATATAGAATGTTTTTTTCTGGTTGTTTTTTTTTAACTTTTGTGCTTTATGCTATTATTTGCGCCTGTGTTATTGGTCCATTATACTTTTCTGTCTGCCCAAACCTATTCTACCCCCCCCCCCTTCCCATCACAGCCTGACAGGAATTTTCGCTTATGCAACTAGTCCTGCCTCAGTATGTGCCATTTCTTCCATCTTTGCTCGGCTGCGGCATCCGAAATCAATGTCCATGTCAGCCTCCAGGCACTCCGAGATGTTACCGACAAATACCAGTGAAGCAGATAACTTCAGGCCTGCGTAAGAATATCTAAAAAGAACACAAAAAAAACCCTTTCTGTTGAACTAACATATCCCCCATTGCCCTTAAGTGTCATGCTGCACCCCAGTTGTGATACAAGGCCTCTGTTGCATTTCCCATTTGGGGTCATTATCATTTTTTCCTCGCTCGTAGCCAAGTGTTCAACTACGTGCCCTTCATGGTAATCTTGTCATCTGTGGAAACCCATCTAAAATGTTTTCCTTGGACCCTGTTAGTGTTGTGTTTTTCATGTTGTGCTTTTAACAAAGTGCAACCGGGTCACACTGAATACTAAGAACTCCTACGAATCTGTGACCCCTGACCAGTGGTGTGTGTAACATTTCCAGTGATTGTCCTTGTGCGTTCAGACTACATTCAGATGTTTTCAATGATCTCCCCCTTGTTTCAATCCCAAAGCATCAGCCGCTTATCTTCATTACATCGTATTTACTTGAAGCGCACCTTCAATAAAAATTATTCCCAATCTCCACTCTTCCTCCCGCCAGCGGTCCAGGAAGATGAGCTGTGGAATCCTGTATGGAGGCTCCTCCGCTTTATAGGGTTAATTCCAAGATTAAAGGTTATCCCCTAAGCATAGGATAGGTGAGAACATGCTGATTGGTGAGGGTCTGACCGCTGGGAACGAGGGTCTCATTCCTTCGAATGAATGAAGCAGCTGGTCACGCATGCCCTCTGCCGCTCTATTCACTGTCTATGGGACTGCTGGAGATAGCCAAGCGCTGTACTCCGCTATCTCCGGCAGTGCCATGGAGAGTGTCTGGAGCATCAGGGCGCAAGCTCGACCTGCCGCTCTATTCATTCGGAGGAACGGGTTTTCCGTTCTAGTGATTGGTGGAGGACCCCCAATGATCAGGATATTATAACCTGTCATGTGATTAGGGGACCACATTTAATCTTGGTCCAACCCCTTTAACTGTTGGACTAATGGAAGGAGGACAGTAGTAGTCACGAACTACTTTCCAGCTAAATCGGTCCTTACAGTAGCCCTAATTTGCTTTCTATACCCTTTAGTAGGATTTGGGGGATGTGGGATATTGGGGTTTGCTCCAGTCAAACCTGAGCTTTTACCTTCTGAGTGGAGGTGTGCTTTAAGACGGTTAAAGGTCCTGAGTTTAGCAGGTGTAAAGGTGCGCGCTCAGTCTGTGTTGCGACTGAAGTGCAATCACGCAGCAAAATTCCAGTTCCTGAACGCAAAATACATAGAACCACTGGTCCTGGACTTCAAGAAAACTCCGATTTGCTCTCTAATCTTTATGGATTCTCCAGTCCTCAGCCTTTATCCTTTAATTTGTTGCATTTCTCTGACTTTCAGGACATTACACTGGTTCCATCAATGTCAGACTGCCCACTAGAGTTTTGCTGTAGTGATCACTTGCCCCCATTACCTGCTGATCTCTCATTTTAGGGGTACGTCCCCTAGATAGATGTCTGTCTCCAAGGCTTGCATTACTCATGCCTCCCTCATTGTGAACACGGCTGGCAGTCTCGTTACAATGGTTGACTACTTTTTAGTATAGAAACGCATCGAAGTCTATGTTTCTCATGAAAGACCAGGTATAGTTCAACCGTCTCTCCTTATCACAGCACAATTCCTGATCAAAGAACATCCGTGGCCTCGACGCACAGCATAACCAGCACCACTACTCCAGACCGCATGCGCTTCCCTCGAGGAACCGCCAGCCGAAGCACTTTCCACGGCCAACTCCGTGAGCGACGCACCGCGACCTACAATGGACCGCCTGCCTCGCCCAGTTTATCTCATGAAGCCACCCCTCTGTCACAGACTCGAAGTAGAGGCTCCACTAATCTTTTTAGTAAATTAACTTCAAAATTAACTAGAAGGTAAGTTTGTTTTTGGTGGTGTGGGAATTTTCACCCGTCACTCGCTGCGTGCCATCACTCCCAAAAGATCCCTGTGTCCCGGAGTTACCTCTGTTGTATGTTTTGTATCTATATGTATATATTGTGCCATATTTATAGGTTTTGTTTTTTGGTTTTTCTTTTTGTTCTGTAAAACTTAGACCTATTTTTTAATGTTCGCTTCATTGGACCAGTTTACATTTAATGTGTAGGCTTCGGCCCCATGTACATACTATGGAGCTTTGATAACTGGCAGAGATATTGGAGCGTAATATGTCACCCATTCTATGCGAGATGCTACCAACCTGCAGCTTTTTTTTTTTCTTCTTTTCATCGTACGGATAATTGTGGCACATGCTGGGGATGGCGTTCATTCACTCCAGTTATGTAAATAATAGTCAACATAATATGTAATAGTGTTTTCTCATGGGAAATCAACCGTTTACATTGATTTATGGTGTGCGGTTGTCTGTAGGGCAGTTAGCTGTAAGGCCTATGCTTAACAAGCAGCAAAATTTATACATTTTTACTTTTCTTAAAGGGACAGGCTCCCTTTTATTGAATCTGGTGCCCTATCATAGCAGAAGTACTGGGAATATTTACACCCACATAATGTCTCACCCTCAGAGTAAAGCAAATAATGGACTTCTAGATATTTTATTTTTTTTAAGAAGGCACTTGAGTGGGTGCGATAGCGCCCTCTAGTTCAACATTATTAGACCATTTATAAGAGGCTGCGACCGCTTACCTTTTAATGTCCTTGTACCTTATCATATTTTTGGCGTTCTTTCAGTGTGTAATACGTTTGTACGTTATTTTAGCTTTTAGATCTGGCAAAGGACGATTTTTTATTTTTTTTTGAATTAATTTGACTTTGTTCCTGCGGCTAGCACAATGCTGAGTCAACCCCTGAGTGACTTTTTTTTTTTCTTTTTTGCAAGCAAAAGTTTAGTATAAGCGTCTTCCAGGAGCAGTAGATCGCAGCACGAGTGGAAACTCGTTCAATTTTTTATTTTAATTTTTTTGCTAATTTTTTTTATATCTAGTTTTACTGCTTGTTAAGTGTTTTGCCGTAGATGTGTATTGCTGTGCAATAATAAACCAGATGCCTTCTATTTCCTTCCAATCTGGACCAGGGATGAAAGCGCAGCCTGCTGAGCCATTGAGACGCTGTAAAGTATCGCTGTATCGTTGCTTTGTTTTGTAGAGTAGAGCTTTTTTCGCTAGCGTAAAGTATTATTTTAGAACCTATAAATGCATTTGACATTTGCAACATCTCGGGCGGTCAAAGCTGCTCAAGCTTAAATACTACAGTGTCGTCTTGTTCAATCCTCGTAATTCCCTCACTTGTGTGTATCTACTTTTTTGTAGTTGTCTCTTGATTATACAACTTTTAGAACTTGGATTAATAGAAACAAATGTACGTTGTAACGCTAACACTAAATCTACCTCCAAGTTTTACCTGCTAGTGTAATCTGGTATTGCACATAAAGTTCTAGTGTTTTGTATGGGGGGGGGGGTCAGTTTTGATCTTGAAGAGGAACATTTTTGAAACCTACGTTTACGTGGTTCGTCGCTCAGACTGGTCTTAAAGGGTCCCCACCTTCTGCCTGTAGTGAGCACGCTCTGCTGCCTGTAGTGAGCACGCTCTGCTGCCTGTAGTGAGCACGCTCTGCTGCCTGTAGTGAGCACGCTCTGCTGCCTGTAGTGAGCACGCTCTGCTGCCTGTAGTGAGCACGCTCTGCTGCCTGTAGTGAGCACGCTCTGCTGCCTGTAGTGAGCACGCTCTGCTGCCTGTAGTGAGCACGCTCTGCTGCCTGTAGTGAGCACGCTCTGCTGCCTGTAGTGAGCACGCTCTGCTGCCTGTAGTGAGCACGCTCTGCTGCCTGTAGTGAGCACGCTCTGCTGCCTGTAGTGAGCACGCTCTGCTGCCTGTAGTGAGCACGCTCTGCTGCCTGTAGTGAGCACGCTCTGCTGCCTGTAGTGAGCACGCACTGCTGCCTGTAGTGAGCACGCACTGCTGCCTGTAGTGAGCACGCTCTGCTGCCGTGCATTTAGAGATGACGTGTTTACAGCAGATACATTTCACATCGGACTGATGTACTAAACCGCTCCGAAAATGCTTAGCAGTTAGTGACAGGTATATCGGCACAATTCTGTCAGATTCCATGCAACATCCTGCAGAATGTTTTAGTTATATTATGGGAATGTATTGTATCGTATCTCTATTTTAGTACAAGAGGACATTATGCAAAGTATTACACTACACATCTCCTCTGCAGCCAATATTTTTTAACTTTGATTCACATGTTTAGGAAGTCGTTAAAAAAAAAAAAAAAACCGCGAGTACAAACGCGTGGTGCCTGTAGACCATTTTGTGCATTTCCCATAGTGGGCTGAAAAAAACAAAACTATATGCCAGTCACTGCCTGATATTTATGTTCTTCGGGCATTGATCTCTGCTCCCTGCAGAGATACGATTCGTTTTTCCAGCTATGCTGCATTCTCTATTAGGCTATGTTCACACATGGCGATCGGTTTCAGATTTTTGAGCCAAAGCCAGAAGTGGTTTCTAATGGAATGGGAAATATTACTTCTCCTTCCTCCCTGATCCACTTCTGGCTTTGGCTGCAAAAATCTGCAACAAATCCGTGAACGTAGCCTTAAGGTCCTCTTGCGCCAGCCAATATGGGTCCTGAAAACGTGCGCCGATCAGTGAGACAGCTCGTTGATTGGCTCTCGTTTGCTCCTCTCACGAGTACCAGTGATCGGTTATGTATGGGGACAAATATTCTGGCTGCCACTCTGTACCTTCCCCATGCTTTACACTGCAGCTCTGCTTGCCCAGGTTTGTTGCTTTGTGTATTCACAAGCTCACCGGGGGAGGCTGAAATTCTGCTTTCATCTATAGTCGATCATGCATCCTGCCCATTCACTAGCATCTAATGACATTACAGAGGCGCAAAATATATAATGGCCGACCCCTCTGTTTATTGGCAACCAGTAATTTTCATGAATGTTCCTCTTTAGCTGATGGTTTCTATCCAGATCATTTTAACATGCCTCATGTGTAATTAAGCGGAAAGAACGATCAAACATTGTCAGAGTATTTATTCCTAAAAGTTTATTTTTCATGTGCCGCTGGGAGTCCAGTCCTTGAACAAAGACTAACTTGTATTGTATTTTATGTCTGTACCCTTAATTATGAAAGTATTACTGCTGCCTTAATGTTCAGTTCATGCTTTTAATTTTCTTCATTTGGCAAAAAAAAACAAACGAGAAAAACTAACATTTTAACCAATTTTGAGAACATTTGATGGCAATTTGTTTCATTTTGTACTGTATCTTGCAATCTATCAAAATTGGTTTACACCAATCTGTTAACAGCGATACGTTTATGTCAATGGTGTGTGTTCTCAACGATGTACAAGAAACTCTAACAGGAAAATACCAAAAAATTCTCAGGGCCAAATAACTCAGTTATGTTCCAAATCCAACTTAAGACCCTTTCGTCAGAGAGCAGTCCGACATCTGGCAGGTCCAGAGGCTCTTACATTGAAGAATCTAATCCTGCGGCTGCGTCTTCTAGTTTAACGCTCTTGAATTAAGATGTCTGTGAAAAAAAAAAATATTGAAACTTTTTGGACATTTACTTAGTTTCCAACCTAACTTGCTTGTAACGAAGTTTAATAAAACTTTCAGAAATATCCTGTTTGTGTGACATACTTAGTTTCATAGTAAATGAAGACAACTGTTTTTACACTCATATACATGTAGAAGATGGTTTATTCACGGTCTATTATATATTATTCCAGCATAACACACACACATATATATATATATTAGAATAAGTGTAAAATTCCTTTATTCCGGCAGCTCATAATCTGACGCTTGTTTCTGGCGCAGATTTGCTTGATCTATGGCAATCTTGCAAACCAGACTTTTAGTTGAAAGGGGTTGTCAGAGGTTAGAAAAACTGTTATTTTGTAGAAGAAACAGCGCCACTCTTATCCAAGGGCTGTGTCAGGTATTGCAGCTCATCCACATTCAAGTGCTGTTCTGCAGTAACAGGCAAAATCTATAGACAAGAGTGGAGCTGTTTCTAGAAAAAAAAAATACCCTTTTTTTTTTTTCTAACCGGACAACCCCTTTAATGGGTAACCAAACTTTCCAAAAAAAAACTTCTGACGTGTCAGTCATGTCAGAAGTTTTGATCGGTGGGGGTCCGTGGACTGAGACCCCCTCCGATCGCTAAAACGAAGCGGCAGATGCGGTCGGGTTTAGCTCTGAGCCGCTTCGTTTGCGATCGACTTTTCTCGGAAGCCCAAGCAATTGGCGTACAGGTTCTTAGACTTTCGCAAGCGCTTCTGCCACTTTGTTTTAGCAATGGGGGGGGGGGGTTTCAGTGCTCGGACCCCCACCGATCAAAGCTTCTGTCATGTCGCTATGATACGTCAGAAGTATTTTGAAAGTTTGATTAGCCTTCTAGGGTTGCCTGTCTTCCCTGTATGCACTTGATGATCCTAGATTTATGAATCCAGATTAGAGGAATTTTATGGTCATGTATTTCAGATGGAAATTTGTATTTGTACACAGTCCTTTAACCCCCTCCCCCACCATTTATATATGTAGATCAAGTGTATAAAAGCTTATAATAACATTCACAACTGTGTAATGTGTTACCAGAACTGCAGATAATTGATGCGTTTCTGGGAGGATACTTTTTTTTTTTTCGTGACGTGATTCTTGCCAGGGATTGATCGCCTTGCGTCCAGCATGGGTTGTCTCCCTGAATACAACCGTACATCAAACCATACGTGACACACTGAGATACAACCGAAAGAACACAAGAAAAAAAGACCGCCACGACCCCGACATCCATGAAAAACATTCCTTGAAAAACAAATGTTCCTGGAAGGGGAGAGCAGGTCAGAGATGGTCATCTGAATGAGAGTCTTCAGTGAGCTCACACTATGGCCGAATTGGACTTATTCACCCAACGCCTCTCACTGACCTGAAGATCTCAGTCTGTGGCCAACATTACATCCACTTCTGTGAATGTTATTACCGGCTTCTTTTTACGCAAACCATGTTTTTAGTTGGGTGACCCTTTAAATACAAAAACACAGCAATATGTCTGCCATGTAATGGATGTCCTATACACCAAGGATAACAGATCATTCGTGTACACATACTAAAATGCTAAATTAAAGCAACACTCTGGGGAAAAAAAACTGATACACTTTTGCCTAGTGCAAGGCTTGAGGGGGAGGTGCATGACACGGATTCAAAAATGACCAAAGAGAATCCCTGGGTCATGCTCCGCCCCCTTATGTTCTCCAGGGCCGTCTCAATTCTGTCAAAAGGAATGAATGCAAACACCTCACTGCGTCCATGCTTTCTATGAAGGTACTAACACCGGACGTAACCAACGAGAAAAGGGCAACGCTGTTCAGAGGGGTGGAAGTGGATTAAAGTGTAAAGCCCCCCCTTTAAAGTATGATCAAACCCAAAATCTGCTAATCTGTTGTCTAAGTAACTAAAAATAACATCGTTATTGGAGGGACTAATGGGTAAATTAAAAGAAATTTGTTTTCACCCGAAAGCTACGACTACCTGATTTGATGGACCTGCTTCAACATTTTTAGGTCACTCCACCTCTATGCCTAAAATTGACCAATAGCCAATTTCAGATCGATCAGCCTAAATTATCTATTTTATGTTGAATTTAGGAGTTTGATCCATTTAAAGCTTAAAATTGATGTTCAACTTTTGGAACCTGCACAAGTTAAGCTGCAATACCAGGCACAGCCCATAGACCAGAGTGGCGTTGTCTCTGGCAGAGGGTGGGCAGATTTTTTAATTTTTTTCCCACTCGTCTAATCCAATTTCAGAAATATTGGTCGTCATTTGGGCTGAAAGTAGCACCGAGCTTAAGTTTACTTAGTAACGTCTACAACTGTCCCCACCACCTGCCTCTGTGCGGGGGAGTGCTTTACCATCTACTACAACCTACAATATTCTTGTGATTGTATCTTTATCTGTTGAAAGTCTGTTTTTAATTATTTTCTACTCCCTTCCATAAAGATGTTTTCCTGTTTACAGGCTTAAAGTATTTTGGGATTGGAACCAAAAGTCAAACCATTAGGCTGTTAACCTACATTTTACTTTTGGAAAAATCGGATTAATAAAGCCGGCTGGTATGGGAAATGGCGACTGATTCCCTTTTTGTGTAGTTTTTTCTTTCCTAAAGGTACAGTGCCAATCTAGTCATTTGAGACAGACTGGTTGCTAAGGATACACTGCCCAGCCAGGACGGTTGTTAGGTAAATCATCCCTAGCAACCAGTCATCTGATTTACTCCGCTTAGTTATTCTGAGCTCAGGACAAATAATTTACTCAAAGACTTGGCGTTGCTCCGTCTACACTTTTCTGAATTCCCACTGCCTTATTAATCAGATTTATGTATATGTTTAGGTGGAGAATATGGACACACCCAAAATTCTAGGAACAATTTGATAAGGGGAGGGGGGGGGGGATCCACCCAAATGTACAAATTTTGGTTATGTTTTACGTTAAACGCGCGTGCCTGGTGTAACTAACGTTCATTTCTCCGGTGCGCGTTACCATCCGGTCTAGCGGCTCAGGGAGGAGTTTAATATGTAGATGTGATTGTTACATAATGCACAAGCCGTGATTTGCTTTTTTTATTTCTTACATTTTTTTGCGCATCTTAATTTTTTTTACTTTTGATTTTTGTTTTCTTGTTTGTTTTTTTTAGAAACATGTCATTCAGATTTATAAAAAGGTAGGATTTAATTTGCTATATATATATATTATTTCCTATATATTACTTGTCTTCCTGGATCTGATTTTTCTGTATACTAAACTTTCTGCTGAAAACTAAATTTGCTAGAGACGTCTTTCCTACTTTTCACTGGATGATGTAACTTTTAATCAGCTGAGCATGTCCTGTGCACTTTGCAACCATTAGTCATGAGTGTCATAAAATGTCATGTTTTATTTTTACTAATATACACTTGGCATGCGATCAGCAGAAGGTTTGTGGTGGTTGTTAATATCAGTTTATTTTATTGTAAGGTAAGTTTGTTTTTTTATTGTTTTTTTAATTGGAATAAGAATGCCTCTTATCCGTACTAGTCTAGCTTCATATACGTTCCACGGACACACTATACAATTACAAGGAAAGTCATGATACTAAAAAAAAAAAAATAGCCTATATAATCATGGGTTCTGTACTTTGTAGCTCAATGGGTTTCATATCGGGAATCACAACACTTACTAATGTACAACATGTTTCCCGTTTTATCTCCTGATCTCTGCCACGTCAATGTTGTGCTTGCTCTGGCGTTGCCATAGCACGTGCAGGAGAGCTGCGTTCTCGAATCCTGTACACTGCTCTATGCGTGAGGCCTGACTCCTGTCTTATTAATCTCACGACATTACGATGTAACCTGTCATTTAAAACGAGATTACGCTTGCCTTGCTGTAAATATCACACAGACGCTACAGTAGTGTCAGGATTCTGAATACACATCCCGTCCTGGCTGGAGGTGATGTATATTCATTGTCAGGACACTGCAGTAATGTTATAGTGTGTTTATGTGGCTTCACATAGTGGTATAACTATATAGATATGTGCTGTGTAAATGAATGGAGAGAAGTGTATGACGCTGATTGGTCACTGATTGGTCCGCGTCATACACTCCTCTGTACAACGCCCAGTTGGCGAAAAAGTAAAACACGCCCAGTTGTCCATTGAGAAACTCATTAGCATAAATCTAATACAGGTTATAACTGTCAAAAATGATAGTTTTTCTAAATAAAAAACACTGGTGTAATCTACATTACAGCGCCGATCACATCATGTACAATATAGGGCACTTATAATGTGGTGACAGAGCCTCTTTAAATGCTATATTCTACCAACGCCTATGGCAGCAGTGGAGCAATTCAATATGGCCGTTCTTTTACCCTGACGGCAGGAGTTTGGGACAGTCTGGATCTCCAAATGCATGTTAGATAGCTGCTGGAAATAGGTCGTGTGGCCAGCTAATATCTGGGTGGTGCATAGCAAGGAAATCCCTGCCACTTACGTAGTTTTTGGCAAGTGGGCAGAATCCAGTGCGGTGGGCCGGGTTCCCTCACTTTACACCGTACAACTAACCGATTCAATGCTTAAGCAGGGTGTATGCAGCTCGTACGAAAACAATTGCTTCTTGTGAGCTCTTAAGGTTTTTAAGGCTAGGTTCACCTCTTGTGTGTACCATGCATATGAGGATTATGACTTCCGTAGGGATAGTTTTTGGAAAACCGGCCCCACTCATCCATAGGCCTATAAAAACTTTATTCCAGCCTAAAATTTGAGACCCAAGAATTTTTGTATGGCAGGAGACGCCAGTCATTTGGCTTTATACAACATCATCACGCTGGTTCATGACCTAAACTCACAGCTTTGTGATGCTACGTCTTAAAATCCTTCGATCATGGGTGGAGATCTATCAAAACTGGTGCCAAGGAAAATGAAGCGGTTGCCCAAATCGATCAATCAGATTCCAGCTCTAATTTTCCAGAAGTGTTTTTAACTTGGTTGCTGTGGGCAACTGCTCCACTTTTCCTTTGCACCAATTTTGAAAAAAAAAAAAAATCCCACCCCACCCGCTATTTTTTTTGAAAGAATTCTGGCCATCGGATATGTACAGGCGTAAACATTTACTAATAATGTTACATGTTTAAAAAAAACGTAAAGATGCAAAATCCTATTTGAGGGCAGGGCCCGTTATTTTTGAAAATGTCAGGATGGTATAGACTGTATAGCGAAAGTCAAAAAGGTGGTGGTGGTCCCTCAACTAACTATTAAGAGTGTTCTTCATTATCCTAAGGATACTAAAACTTCTCGCACCCCTACCGGGCGCCTCATACCTCGGTGACTTCTTCATATTGTAATTTGTTCTTCAGCTCATGTGATGTCTTCACTTTGTTGTAAATCTGATCGGCTGAGCATTTGATCACCAGTGTAAGATTTCTCTTCTCTTCTGCTCTTCTTTGCTTTTTGCATTGTTTTCATTGAGGCTCCCGACTGAATCGGAGAGAAACGGGAGATATGAGGGCTCCAGGTGAGGGCAATATTCATTTTTTATTTTAAAATTTACAATTTTAACATCACTCATGAGCGTTCAGTTAACCCTTCCATGAGTGTTTTTGCATGTCATTCTTGCATCAACTACTTGTTACATTTACGCCAGTGTTTCTGTGAATGTTTGCATGGAAATCCATGTCGTCTTGTTTGCCAAGTAAGTTCTGTTTCTTTAGAAGGCAAATTATAAAGGGGGGGGGGGGGGGGTTGGCTATCCTAGCAGTGGAGTGGGGCAGAATAATAAGTCTTTGTATGGTTGAGGCACATCCTATACGTTTTCGTTATTAAAGGGACAAATGCATTGTTTATGGGACCTTGTCCAGGTTACTACAGGCTTATAACACTAGTGATCAGTTAAGGCTGTGTTCACATAGCGTTTTTACACTGTTCGGATATGTGACTGTTGCCAAGTGTCCTATAAGGCAGGGGTCAGCAATCTTCAACACTCCAGCTGTTGTGAAACTACAATTCCCAGCATGCCCTGACCACCTTTGGATGGAGTAATATAGACTTTGGCTGTAAGGGCATGTTGGGAGTTGTAGTTTCATAGCTGCTGGAGTGCTGACCCCTGCTTTAAGGCATCTGCCAGGCCAATAAGCATTGACTTTCCTGTTTTATTGCTTTACTTTATAAGAAATCCCCTTCTGCAGAGGCATTCCACAAAAAAAAAAAAGTATACTGCACAATATTTTTTTTTATCATTGGAGCCTATGGGTGACGTATTAAACTGTATGCCTATACAATAACACGTATCGGAGCTATACATTGGGAAACCCTCCTGACGTATACCTCTGACAGGGCTAAAATGAGATGTGAACAGAGCCTAATTCGGATCAGGAGAGGGACATAGGAGATTCCCTCTTACCCTGTGAAGTTGCAACTTGGTAATGTTCTCTCCTTCAACGGTGTGTATACTTTTGCAACTTTTTGTTTTAATTGATGCTATTGGCACATAGTCTTAATATTTTTTATAAATCTGCTGTTTTGTGTGTTCAGCTCTCATGCAGATGTGTCACCACGGTTACAGACTACAAAGTCTTGTACGTGTGTGTCACACTGGCACAAGTTTTTTTTTTAGTAGTCCTCTTCTGTGCAGAGGCACAAGTCCATTATATACACAAAATAGTAGATTTTTTTTTAAATGAACACCTGTGATAGATAAATATATATATCTTTTCTTTTTTATTTGAAACATTGCAGCCAGAAAAAGTTAGTTGCAAAAGTGTACATACCCTTATAATTAAATTTAGCCCTTGAGGCTTATGCCATTGATTGTACCCCAACAGCTAAAATCTGTAACTGTGGATAATTATGGTAGGTTGATGTCTACACGGAAAGCACATTGCCCCTTAAATTAATAAATTTAAGTCAACTGAACCACTTCTGTCAAGTTAAAATAAAAAATTTAAAAAAATCCATCCAGCTGTTCTAGTTATTGGGTTGACTAGTGACCTCTCCTACAACCACAGTTTTAACTCGTGGGCCATTAAACCTTGGTATGGACATTGTTCTTGGTTTTGCGGTGGGATGTATCATTGCATCATTAGGCCGATATTCCTGTGATAAGTCCTAAAAAGTTGGATGGCAAACCCTGCAGGAGACGTAATGGAGGCCATATTGTATGTTAGACAATTTTTCGTAAGACTTATTAAGAAACTGATCATGCGAAGCCTTTACCTTGACAGAAGAGGACAATTTAGTTTTAAGTATTATTTTTGGGGTAAATGCCCTTTAGTACAGACTCAAAAACTTTTAATGGTACTTATGGGCCTCTTTTCTATCCGGGTCATTAATGGAAGGATAGCACTTAAAGGAATTTTATGTTTGCCCATCTTGACTATCCATCTTGGAATGACTGTCTACAAAAGAGTAACTTCTCTTTTCTTCTAGTCGTAATGTGTCAGTGGACCAGAAAGACGAGAACAAAGAATCAAAGCCACGGTCGCTGCGGTTTACCTGGAGCATGAAAACCACCAGTTCCATGGACCCCAACGACATGATGCGTGAGATTCGCAAGGTTCTAGACGCCAACAATTGTGACTATGAGCAGAGAGAACGCTTCTTACTCTTCTGCGTCAACGGTGACGGCCATGCCGAAAATCTCGTCCAATGGGAGATGGAAGTGTGCAAACTGCCAAGGCTCTCTCTGAACGGGGTGCGCTTTAAGCGGATATCTGGGACATCCATAGCTTTCAAAAACATTGCTTCCAAAATTGCCAATGAGTTAAAACTGTAATATAAGGGGGGAGAAGGCGAACAATCAAGTTGTAAATTACGTAGCAATTGAAAAAGTGTTTTCCCCGAGAACACTGGTTTAATGTATAGAATTATTTAGGCAATAATTTCTGCATCTCCTGATTTATGATATTACAAACGGAACAAGCTGCTGGAACGTGCGGGAGAGTTGGATTTTTTTTTTTATATAAATATATATATGTGCACTACAGCATTAAAGTTGCCTACCATGTAAATTATTTACTTTTTGGCTTTTTTTTTTTTTTTTCTGTTTATCACCTAATATATTTCCGTATTGATATCCATCATGTATGCGTGTGCAAGTATGGATGTTCCATCGGCATTAAGCACACAGAATTGTTTCCAAAAAAATATAATGGCTGTTATTAAACAGACCTCCTGTAACACAGAATAGTTTTTGGTTTTTTTTAATTCCCATGTTAACAATTTTTTGTTGTTTTCTTCAACAAAACACTCCTTAGGATGCACAAGTGCTGTTTTTGTTTTTTTTGTCCTCTTTGGGAAGGTTAAAAAAAAAAAGTTCAGTGAAGTTTGAGAATTGTAACTTGAGTGATATGGGCAGCGATTAAAAGGTGTTCCTGCTAAAGAACGAAGTCTGTCTTCCTTGCTAGATACTCAGGTCGTCCCGTAGAAATGACTACTTTTGATCATAAATTCAAGTCTACTTTAAGCCTAACTCTACCCAAAGCCTAAAATTTTGATGTGACCGCTGTTAACACCCAACCTCCAGCTGTGAACTGTTACGCTCTGTTGGCACTTGAGTTTTCGGGGCTTCTCGCTGTCAAACATTCCTGGAAATACTACTCTTACCATCATACCGAAAATCTGATGGATCCTATTAGAAGTCAATGGGGATAGCCAGAATTCCCAAACAGATGAACCATAGCTGCTATGGCTCTGTAATAAGACTGACGCCATGACGCTAGTGTGAACATGTACCTGTCACATGAAGGGAACCGGGTGGTCACCAGAAAATGGTATTCCTTGCCGAAGGGTAATGTTCTTTAGTTTGAGGACCGTTGCACCCAATATCTCAACAGCTTGGACTCTCATTGTGACGTGGTGGAGGGGGGTTGTTGGATATTGGGAATGATGGTATCAAATTTGAATTTCTGTATTGGAGATGGATTTATGGTCTGGTCACTTTGAGTCATTTGGGTTACAGGTATAATGAAGAGAGAAAAATTGGTAGTTCTGATCACAACAATGAGAACGTTGCCGCTGCCTGGTTTTCGATAGTAGTTCATAGTTTCACGGGATTCTGGAATGGACTTTTTCACGGCCTGAAGGTCTTTTAGTCAAACTTTCCTACTGCAAGTATACACAACTGCTAACCCAACATTGGACGCAAGTTACCGGCTCGTGTGTTTTTGGATTGTGGAAGAATATGCGCAATTTACAAAGATGGCGACCTGTTCAGGTTCAATGTTGTGGCCTCTGCATTTTGAGGTCCGGTGTCCGAATCCAGTTTAGCATGGAAGAAATCCAGATTGGCTGAAGTGTACCCAGTACGACGTGAGGGAGCAATCTGGTTACTACGGCGACCTCCACTTTTTGTTTTGTATGGAGCGGCAATAGAGCTTCCATAGCATGAGGACTCTACTGTACTTCCGTATGCCTTTTGATTTTATATACGTGACGTGCTCCATCAGACTGTTTATGTACGGCAGTATAAGAAAGAATACCTCCGTATACAGCGTCCGATGGAGTCCGCAGAGCTTCCTACTAGCGTGCTTAAGCCCTAAGGCTTCATTTAGAAGGCCGTATTGTAGCATCCGTATTATGACTGTGAGACCCGACTGCGGGTCTAATGATTTAGGCATCTTTTTTAGTTTGGGTCATTATACCCATGGTCAGCCCGGGATGGGGCTGAAGTCTTGGCTCATACACATTAGAGCCTAATTTATCAAAACTTTACTTGTATTTCATAGCAAGCAACTAATCAGAATGCAGCTGCCCCTTCCTCTCTTCTCCCCAGGCCTCATTTATCAAAACTGTGTAACCCTAAAACTGGCCTAATTACTCATAGCAACCAATCAGAGCTCAGTTTTAATGTCTTAAAGGGTAACTAACCGTTCGAACTTCTGACGAGTCATGGTGACATGTCAGAAGTTTTGGTCTGAGCACTGAGACCCCCACCAATCGCTAAAACGAAGCGGCAGAAGCCCTCGCATGAGTGCTTGTTTCAGTTCGGCTTTTTACGGAAGTCAATGTATCGGTGCATGGACTCCATAGAAAGTCTGACACATCGGCTTTCCAGAAAAAGCCGAACATAAACGAAGCGGCTGAGCGCTCACACGAGCACTTCTACCGTTTTAGGGATTGGTGCGGGTCTCAGTGCTCTGACCCCCCACCAAGCAAAACTTCTGACATGTCACGATGACTCGTCAGAAGTTCATCCAACGTTTAGTTACCCTTTAAGAAATTAAAACTGAGCTCTGATTGGTTGCTATGAGTAATTAGGCCAGTTTTAGGGTTACACAGTTTTGATAAATGAGGCCCATTGTTCTTATTTGTGCCTCCCTCTTAGCTTTCTCTATCCCTAGTTTTAAACCAAACAATCCTTTTAATTAAATGGATTGTCTAAAATAATTTTTTTATAAAAACAACTTTCCCTTTAATACTGCCACTCTTGTCCATAGGTTGGATCTGATATTGCTGCTCAGGTCCATTCAAAGGAATAGGTTAGAAAAGAGCTGCAATACCAGATGCAGCCTATGGTCAAGAATGGCGCTGTTTCTGAAAAAAAAACGTAAAATGTGCATTATTATAAAGAACGTTGTGTTAGAGTATGTGATAAAAGTGCCGTTTGTTTACAGAAAAAGATGTCTTGCTGTGTATGATCTATACATATTTTGGTATTGCTCCATTCCTCTGGCTCTTTTGCAAGACAGCCGCAAGTCTTGGGTGAACCAAGTATGTGACTTTTTTTGTATAAGCGTGGGCTTTCTGGTAGCACGAGTGTTAAAATATTCCCCAGGATGCAAAAATATAGTGTCTCCAGTTTCTTACATTTATTTGAATGGCCCAAAAACAGTGCCGCTCTTGTCCATAGGCTGTTTCTGGTATTGCAGCTCGGCCTCATTCACTGGGATAAGGCTATTCTCCGATACCGCTGAATAGTCAAAACAGTCCAATGGTCTAGACTTCATGTAAAATTGTGCAGCAATAGAAATTGACCAACTTCCCAAAATTTCATTTCTGGTCAGATTCACTCAAACCTGCTGTCAGATTCGATCCAAACAAATTTGTTGTGACTCAAAAGAGCCCCGATTGCCCTAAAAAGTCATTTATGATATGGAGGTCTTCTAGGACCGTATCTGACCTCTTTCAAGCTTTTTAACGCCAAGACGGCAATAGTAATGTCAGTGACCGCAACATATGTAGGTAAACGGATGGATGGTAGCCGGTGGTAACAGCCTGTTTTAAAACACAATGCACTATCAGATTTTTTTTTAATGCTTTTTAAAGTGTAGCTAAACTCTTGACAAACTTCTGACATATCAGAAGTTCTGATTGGTGGGGGTCTGAACACGGAGACCCCCACCAATCGCTAAAACGAAGCCGATGAAGCGCTCATGTGAGCGCTTCGTGTCTGTTCGGCTTTTTCCGGAAATCAATGTATCGGAGTACGGGCTCAATAGAAAGTCTATGTGCCCGTACTCCGATACATCGGCTTTCCAGAAAAAACCAAACAGACAAGAAGCGGCGGAGCGCTCACACGAGGGCTTCTGGGGGATTGGTGGGGGTCTCGGTGCTCACTATGACATGTCAGAAGTTTGTCAAACATTTAAGTTACCCTTTAAGATTAAAAAACTAAACATTCTCTCTTTTGGGGCAGATTCCTGCTGGCATTGATGCATATTGTGGTATAAGAAGAAGCAATGGCTTTTTAAACAAGCGGCTCAAAATTGATCACGTTTTGGAGAGTAGCAACAGGTATGGTGTTATTTTAAAGAAAAAAACGAAACAAAAATGTTCCGACAGGCAGGATACGCTTTGGAATTTCGGCAAGGAATTCTGTCCGCAGCGTTTATAGTAGCTGCAAAGTCGATGGGATTTCTGCAAATCTACAGCCTCCCACACATGAGCGTGTTTGGTTAGTGATATACAGTCCGTGTGTCAGCCGCATTTCCCAGACCGAACCCACTGCAGGGGGTCGGGCTCCTAACATCATCGTTATCTATGACGCTAGGTGTCACTGCCTCGCTGCGGGACAACCGTCCTGTACTGTAATTATGGTGTCAGTGCGGGACAGTAGTTCTGCAGAGGGGCAGTGACACTTAGGGTATGTGCACACAAGGGCATTACGTCCGTAATTGACGGACGTATTTCGGCCGCAAGTGCCGGACCGAACACAGTGCAGGGAGCCGGGCTCCTAGTATCATAGTTATGTACGATGCTAGGAGTCCCTGCCTCGCTGCAGGACAACTGTCCCGTACTGAAAACATGATTACAGTACGGGGCAGTAGTTCCACGGAGAGGCAGGGACTCCTAGCGTCGTACATAACTATGATTCTAGGAGCCCGGCTCCCTGCAGAGTGTTCGGTCCGGTACTTGCGGCCGAAATACGTCCGTCAATTACGGACGTAATGCCCTCGTGTGCACATACCCTTAGCGTCATAGATGATTATGATGCTAGGAGCCCGGCTCCCTGCACTGTGTTCGGTCTGTGAAATGCGACCGCCGTACGGACAATATATCCCGGACCAAACATGCTGGTGTGAATCCGACCTGAGCCGCGTGATGCGGGAAAAAACACTGAAAAGTTGCGTGGAAAGTGTTCTGCGTTGCGGCTTTCAGTTCCCCAGCATGTTAATCTCTGCTGCGTATGCTGAGCGGAGATGCTGTGCGTTTGGTCCTCAGACTAGAACTCCACACGAAGATACGCAAGTTGAGGATTTCGCAGTTAAACCGCAGCTGCATATAAAGTTTTCTACAATCGAGGCTTCACACTAAATCCGCAGGTGAAGCCGATGGGGAAAATCTGCAATGGTTTCCGTAGCTATGACGCGTTTCTGCAGAAATATGCGCGGCAAAAAACTATTTCCTGCAAGACTGATTTATCTGTGGATTTATGAAACTTCGCTACAGGTTTTCTGTTGTGAAAAATCTGCAGCGTTTCCGGCCTGTGGGAACAGAACCTTATTGTAGAAATAGAAACCAACATTGTGGGAAGATTCTGAGTGTTGGGAAGAATAAAAAAAAAAAAAAATCAGTGGATACCGGATGTCCTGTGCTGGGTTATCAGAACACTTCTTTATACTCTGGGCACTGTTCTGGGTGGCATTGACAAGGAAGTGTGTGTGTGTGTGTGTGTGTGTGTGTGTGTGGGCAATCCTATGAGTTTCGGTTGTGCAGACTTTGTAGTAGAACATGGGAGCCATCTAGTGGCTGTATCCTAAACTACACTGAGCAATGATCAACATTTACGGTGTGTTCACACAGCGCAGATTAGCTGCGGACTGAAGATCCGAAGCGTAGTACAATAGCAGCAAAGTGGATGATTTTTAACAAATCTAATGCACACGCTGCTGAGAAAATCCACCATGAAAACGTGCAAAAATTTACCAGCATGGGTGGCGTGTCAATTTAGGCTACGTAATCGTTGCACCAATTTACAAGAAATTGATGCCACCTTTGGAGCATAATCTCACAGGTGGTAACCTAAAATAGAGTATTCTAAAAAGGACCTATTGTTGTAGAATAAGGAAAATTATTGTATATGCCGCATATGGGTTGAATGAAATGATTGTCTTTTTTCCCAACCTCAGTATCAGCCACACTCCTCCATGTACTGTTCAGATTTGCAGCAATTACACCCAGTGTCCAGCAGAGGGCACTAGAACAAAGTGTGTAGAATGGAATGATTGAGAATTTCAACCAAGGACAAGAGGAAAGATACAGATAAAAATGGGGTCTGTAGGCAGCACAAACAAATCTATTATTTAGCCCCTAAGGTACGAGAAAAGGAATCGGTTAATATGCAGAAAAAGTAAAATAATCGGTTACTCCAACTCCATAAAGCCGGGCAGAGGACAAGGAGACCGTGTATTACGATGCAGCAATAAGAAATGTATTAAATGGTGGGAAGCCGTGCTGTCTACGGACTCCAGGAAATTAACATTTCAGTAAGTAAAATTGTATTTTTGCCTGAATAGTCTACGGCTCAAAAACAAATGGGATGTGTAAGGCAATAAATTAATGGGGTGAATTGAAGATGCCATTTCAAGCACTCGTTTGCCAAAATTAGTTCCCTAAGTGCGTAGAACTTTTTTTTTTTTTATCGTTCCCTTCACCCATCTAGCCACGGTGGCTTTTCCTGCTTGGTCACCTTTATTGGGACCTTGAAGCTAGAGATAAGGAGCTTCAGACTTTCTGAAAACGTCTGTTCTTCTAATATGTCAGCACCGCTCTAATGAATGCCGTATTTCTTGATCGTCGCCTAGAGGATTTGGATAACACACAGGTGATGAGATTTCTAGAGTAATATTTAGGAGGCCACTTTGGGATGGAAACCAGGCATGGTGTGTAATATTAAACAGTCCCCTAGGTCCCTGACATAAGGTTCTTTGTCAGAGAGCGCCAGATACGTCTTGCTGACGTGATCGTGACCAGAAAAAAAAACATCTGTAAGGGTTAGAAATTTAATGGTTGGCTCTTGAATAGACTAAATGGATGTTTACATAATGCTGACAGAACGCCAGCTCTCGCTCAAACTTTTTTACGTCCTGTAAAAATTGAAATATAGAATTGAAGAATTCGGTACTAAGGCATTTTGAGCACACCATAAATTCAAAATTTTCCAGACCCTGTTATAGATTTTTACCGTTGTAGGCCCTCTGGCCACCAAAATGGTGTTCCGTTAGCGGAAAAGCCTCATTTGATCCAGTTTTCCTGCTCAGAGTCCAGGCCGTGGGGTGTAATTTTTGAGGATGGAGGACTCCTTTCTGAGATAGGTCTGTTGTCAATGGTAGTCTCCAAAATCTGCCTTTCAAGAGTGACCACATGAGCGAGAACCACGCCCGTGAGGCCAGAATGGAAGGATTGTGATCACCTCTGCTTGATCCTCCAAGATGGTGGACCCTCAGTACTAACTGGAGAGGCGGATAAACGTACATTAGTCCCTTCCTCCAACTTACTGATAGACAGTTTGTACCTATTGCTTGACCAGATTGGTCTAGGGGACTTGTGTACTTTTGTGTTCTCTGTTGCCATCGCATCTTGGACTCGAGTCCCTATTCTCTCCACTACATGAATAAAGACAGAAGAGTTGAGACTATTCCCCCGACTGGAGAATGCTGCGACTCTCCCTTGTTCAGAATGCCTGTGATGTGAATTGCAGCAATTCCTACCGTATTGTGATCTGTCAAAGGCATCGGTCCCCTTGTGCCCCTTGCTTGTTGATGTAAAATACCGTGGCCAAATTATCAGATTGGACTAAGAAGTGGGACAAGGCCAGTCTTGCTGCCCTGAGCTCCTTCATATTGGATGGCAGTATTGTGTCTCGCTCCATCTTCTCTGGACCCATAAGTTGTCTACATGAGCATCCCGTACGCATCCGTAGAAAGAACTTTGCAAGTTTGGTGATTTAGGCCGAATTCACATGACCGTGTTCGGTCCGTGATATACGGTCCGCATCTCGGCCGCAGACCAAGCACAGTGCAGGGAGCCGGGCTCCTAGCATCATAGTTATGTATAACGCTAGGTGTCCCTTCCTCCCCGCGGAACTACTGCCCCGTGCTGAAAAGATGATTACCGTACGGGACAGCTTTCCCGCAGCGAGGCAGGGACTCCTGGCATCGTATATAACTATGATGCTAGTAGCGGTCTTCCCTGCACATTGTGCACGGGTAGGGAAATACTGCCAACATGCGGACCGTATATCACGGACCGAACACGCTGGTGTCAATTGGGCCTTAGAGAATGTCCACACAGAAAATGTTGTGGATTCAGCCACCAATTGAGAACTTGCTGAGTGGACGGGAAAACCAGCAAAGTTTGTTCCATGAACTGAGAATATTGCTCTGAAGAGAACAAAAGTGAGACATGGCCCAGGGCACCGCATCTATTGAAGGTGTCATGGCGGAGCGGATTGGCTCTCTGGGGTGAGATATTAGATGCTTTACCTCTCATGAATTCTCAGGAATTTTCGGTATTTGACCAGAATTTGTATATGTAGGTAGGCATCTATGAGATCTAAAGTAGTTGGCTAGTTGGCTTTTTCCGGCAGTGTCATTACTGAGCGGATGGTTCCCATTTTGAACATCCTTTCTTCCAGAATTTTGTTGAGGAAAGTGAAATCCACAATCTCCAGATGTTTCCTGGCTTCGGGATGGGAGAAACTCGTTTTTCTGAAGATAGAGCTTCGAGGGCTGCTTTTTGTATAAATTCTTTGAGAAGTTGAAAAATTACAGCATTCTTTTTGGAATTTAAGGTAAAATGGATCTGGTGAAAACTTTTCGAACTCCAGTATATAAGCCCCTGTGTGGTGTTGATGATTCCCAAGCATCTGATGAAGTTCTGGACCAAAAATTCTACAGTCCTGAGTTACCGAAGCTCTGGTGTCCTAAAAATTATTTATTTTTTGATTAACACCTTCAAAAAGAAAATCAGAGTTTTCCTGTTTAGATCTAAATCTTCTTTGTTTATAAAAAAATCAGTTTTCTTTAAATTTCGGAGATCTCCTCCTTTGGTTACGAAAGGTCGGGGTGGTGCTTTTCTCTTGGTTTCCGGAAACTTGGCCCCTTTTTCAGAATTTTCTCTAATGGCGGCCCAAAAAGCGAGACTGGTGGAAAAGGGAGACTGCAAAAGTGATTTTACGATGGTATATCCACTGGCCACTGTTTTATCCACAGGACTGAACAAACCGCGTTGGTGAGAGCCAAAAACCTTGATGGAAATTTTACAACGTCCAAAGGTGAAATTCCACAGAGAAAGTCTGATGCTTTTTTGAGTAATTCTATGTTCTGTAGGATTTCTTCCCTAGGAAACTCCTTAGAATAAATCTTGAGTTAGTAGCCGAATATGTAGGACTCTGATTACTGGCACTGAATTTACAGTTGCTTTACAGGCTGATGAAGAGGATGTATCGTTTTTTTTGTTTGTTTTTTAAGACATTTCGCCTTTCGTTCCATGGGTTCTTTCATAATGGAGGATACCTCAGATCGTCGTGCCACGGCCAGATCCACCTTGGGTGAAGACCCCAGTCTTCCAAAATGTATTATCTAATTTATAAATGTATTGAATCTGAATCCTAAGTCACATTTTTTTCCTTTTGGTTTATCCCAGTCGTGTTTCCGCCATTCGTCAAGCACAGGATGCCCAGGAAACTTTCTTCTTTGTAGTAGAGAAAAAAAACGGCTTTAACGTATAGGTTTTGTCTGAACTTTTTTTTATCCATTTCAACAACATCTTTTACCGCTTTATATGAATTTTCTCTTTATTCATCAGGTAATAATTTTCTTGGTCAACTGTGCCAGAACTATCTGATATAATTTCTCTTTCTGAAGTAGATGAATCAGATGCAGCATATATTGGAGGAGGAAGAGGAGAATGAACTGGTGTCTTTTTAGATCTTTTAGATTTAAGGGAGGATTTTGCTTCTTCAAAGACTATATACAGTTGACTCTTAAACCGGGACAGGAAATGTCTGGTTTCCGACTGTAGAGAAGAGGCATTTTTCGTTGACTGACATTCAAAACAAAGTTAAAAAAGCAGATGATCAGGTACTGGCGACTGACATTCACTACAGAGCCTATAGCTTCATTGTCTTTGTTTTTGTCTGCTCTCCTTGTGAGGCAGACGTATGAAACACACTCAAAGAATATTCCCAATTGATCAGAAGCTACAAGAAGACAAAGAGATATCTCAGTGAGTAAACTATGGCTATAAGGCAACCCCTCTGTAAAGAAACCTTAGTTACGAAGCATAGGGGTAATGCCAGCTGGCAGAGAGTATCTTCCATTCGTACCTCGAAGTTATAGCTGCGTTCCTAACCCGCACATGTGCCGGACTCCGCTCCCCTCTCTGAACGCGCATGGGCAAGGCTGATATTGGCAAGAAGGATCCCTGTGGGTTGCGTACCGGATAGCTAGAAGCTAGGCCTCCACATTATATCCACCAAATGTCCTTTCTATGAATGAACCAGGTAATCCATGCTCTGCACCAAGATATGCTCTAGCTATAAGGAGGGAGGGCGCCATCTTGGTACACCTACGCGCCGGGGGGACAGGGAGACTTCCTGTATGCAGTTCGGGTAATCTTTGTGCCTAACGTGGTATTCTGCAGATGCCTAAACATCTGCTGGAGATAATCTTGTCTCGATCAGAATCTAGAAGAGAAAAAAAAAATACACTGTCTCCTTGTCCTCTGTCTGGTTTTATGGAGTTGGAGTGAATGATTAATTACTTTTATTGCTAATTAACCTGTCTCTTTGACCTCAGGGGCTAAATAACCAATTTGTTTATGCTGCCGTTAAACAATCAGGAAATAAAATGTTTTTGCTAATTAGCCCTAAATGCTAAGAGGCTGGAGAACAATGCCGTTCTATATTTTCCATTATAATTTCTGAATGTAACCTGAATCACAGATTGTATCTGCATTTTTATTAAATTGATCAATCATTATATGAGACAATGAATTGGAAGTGATCTCCGAACTTGGCAGTACAAGATACACACAGCACCAGGTGAAGAAGTGTGAAATAAGAACCCGTTTACACGTCTGTTGCAGATTGCGCACCCAAAATTTGTTAACAATGTGCAGTATTGAATTAGTTGGAAATTAAATCAACATGTTTGTGAAGGCACCCTAAGGCCTTGTTCCCACACTGCAGATTTTGAATGTATTTTTTAAGCCAAAATCGGGAACGAAACCTAAACAGAAGAAATATATAAAGGACAGCCTTATTAGTCTGCTCTCCTGGATCCAATTCTAGTTTTGGCTTAGGCAAAATCTGCACTCTTTTTTTTATTTTTTATATGTGACTGGGGGCACAGAATTGGCCTATTCTCAGCCCAATCGGAGAATCCTAGTAATAATAATAATCTTTATTTATATAGCGCCAACATATTACGCAGCACTTTACAATTTAGAGGGAACATGAAACAAACAATATCAGACATTACATAGTGACAAAGATCATTTACAGTTCAAACATGGAGAGTGAGGACCCTGCTCGCAAGAGCTTACAATCTATGAGGACATAAGGGAGACACAAAGTGTAACAGTGTTTGTTCTGTACAATGGTCCGGCCATTTTTATACACATGCGGTGGTGACATAAAGCTGCATGAGCCGGTCACCAGCCAGTATCCGTGTATGACGGACATGAAGAGGAGTGTGAGGGAATCTTATTCTGATGACTAATCTAAAAGGAGGGCCATGGAAAGGAGTCAGATTAGGGAATGTTATAGGCCGGTCTAAATAGATTTGTTTTCAGGGCACGTTTAAAACTGTGGATATTGAGAATTAATCGGATTGTCTGGGGTAGCGCATTCCAGAGGACGGGTGCAGCACGAGAAAAATCCTGGAGACGGCAGTGGGAGGTTCGGATTATGGAGGATTTTAATCTAAGGTCGTTGGCAGAACGTAGAGCCCGAGTAGGATGGTAGACAGAGATGAGGGAGGAGATGTAAGGAGGTGCAGCACTGTGGAGAGCTTTGTGGGTGAGAGTAATCAGTTTGAATTTTATTCGGAAGGGGATGGGCAACCAGTGCAGTGACTGGCACAGATTAGAGGCGTTGGTGTAGCGGTTGGTCATAAAGATGAGCCTGGCTGCTGCATTGAGGATAGATTGGAGAGGGGAGAGTTTGGTGAGGGGAAGACCGACTAGTAATGAGTTACAGTAGTCAAGACGAGAGTGAATCAGAGCAACAATGAGAGTTTTGGCAGTTTCCTCTGTAAGAAAAGAGCGGATTCTGGAGATGTTTTTGAGGTGAAAATGACAGGAGCGTGAAAGTGATTGTATGTGAGGAGTAAAGGAAAGATCTGAGTCAAAAATAACCCCGAGACAGCGGGCGTGCTGCTTAGGAGTGATGGTAGTGCCACACACAGAGATGGAGACATCAGGTTTAGGGAAGTTAGTAGATGGTGGGAACACAAGGAGCTCAGTTTTAGAAAGATTCAGTTTCAGATAGAGAGAGGACGTGATGTTAGAGACAGCGGACAGACAATCACTGGTGTTCTGTATTAGAGCAGGGGTGATGTCACGGGAGGAGGCATATAATTGGGTGTCATCAGCGTAGAGATGGTACTGGAAGCCAAATCTGCTGATGGTTTGTCCAATAGGAGCTGTGTAGAGAGAAAAGAGGAGCGGACCTAGGACTGATCCCTGAGGAACCCCGATATCAAGGGGAAGAGGAGAAGAAGTGGAACCAGCAAATTACACACTGAACGAGCGGTCAGAGAGATAGGAGGAAAACCAAGAGAGAGCCGCGTCCTTGAGGCCAATAGAGTGGAGCATGTTAAGTAGGAGTTTGTGGTCTACAGTGTCAAAGGCTGCAGAGAGATCCAAAAGAATCAGGAGAGGATTTACCGTCCGATTTAGCCGCCAAGAGATCATTTGAGACTTTAGTAAGGGCAGTTTCTGTGGAGTGTAGAGTATATTGTATTCCAAAAGGACATTGTAAATAACGTTCATTGAATGTGCTCACACCTTGTAACATATAGTAATACGGCCCCTGATAGATATTGTAGTGTTTGGTGGAATAAGCACGTCCAGGACAAACAAACTGTACAGTCGTATTTATAATGTCCTGGAGAAGGGCTCTCCAGAAAATGCCTTTGAACTCCGCTTGCTGGAAATCACTTGTGACCTTGACTGTGTCCTTGACAGATGGCGTTTGATATTTCATGCGAATCACCCTGTGAATGTTTGATCAGCAGTCTTTGTTTGATTTCGAATTGCTCTTAGTCTCCTAGCAGCACATCTAAAAAATGTTCTGCACCATTGGGAAGACGTGTATTGGACAGGAGTGACTGCTCTTTGTGGCCCGGCTTTGTCTATTAAGAACGTATAACATAGGACTGCAGCCAGAAAGTGACAAAAACAAGGCACAATTACAATGTAATGCACCTACTGACGCCTTCATACATCGTGAGATCATCTTACTTCTGCGATCATTATATAATGTCCAATATATAGTCGTGGACACCGTGCCCTTCAGTCCCTTCAGCAGGTACATATTCTCCATCCGGAAACTGTGGCTTGTCTAGAGGCAAAACCTGAAGGGCCCCAATGCAAAATCAGTAAGGCCCTTGTTCATTTTTTTTTTTTTTTTTTACACGGAAAATGCGCCAAAAAAAGCCTCCCATTGATTTCAATGAGAGGCGAAGGCATAGGCGTTTTTTGTTCCCCCCCCCCCCCCCAACGAGCGGTAAAACCGGCCTGTGGGGAAAAAGTGACGTGCCCTATGTTTGGGTGTTTGTCTCTGCTCTCCCATTGACATCAACGAGAGGCAGAGAAAGAGTTTTTTGCTGCGTTTATGGCTATGGGTGACAAAAGCAGCAAACTGCGTGAAGGCAGATCAAAATCCTGCCTCAAAATTCCAGACGAAATTTTCTGCCTACAAAAAAAACTGAATACACCAGGGCCACCTGTCTACCTACCGTGTGCCATTTATAATACTGGTGTCTTGTAAATGAACATGCATAGAAATGGAGCAATATTGCAGGTAGCAATCCCTAGGTCAGCCCAAGTGTGGTCTGAGTAAGGTCGGTCTTATACTAGATAGATATACTAGAGAGCTGGGGTGTTGCGTGAACCCCTGCCGCCATATGTATATTTTATGTGTTCAATGTAAAATATAGTAATGGAATATATAGTTACTTTAAACCTGTAAAGTTGGGGAAGGTTCTTGCCTCTTCAGTCTTTGCTGCATATTATACCAAACACTAAATCCTATAGATTTCCAAAAAATCTGCTGTGCAACAAAAGTTTTAGTTTGCCTCATAATATACAAGCCTCTGCATCTTAGGGGTTCTCCACTTTGGACGAACCATACCTGTTAGACGGATCCCTTGACAAACTAGCTGATCACAAAGGGTCTTCCTGCTGGAACCCCCAACGATCAGCTGTAATCTGGGGAAACCTGGCAGGAAGTGTACAAATTTCCCTGCAGCACCACCACAGGGGAAATGCAGCATTACACAGTGCCCAGTCATACCAATGTTTTTTTTCCTGTGTATTACGGGACAGGTCCTTCAGAGACGTTTTTTGGAACCGCTCTCCACTGACAGATCCTGAACAGGGGACCATCCTCTAACTCAGCATTCCCTAATACGGTGTATAAAAATGGGTTTTCTAAACTGGACAACCCCCTTTAACCTCTGAGAGGAGTCCATGCCTTCACCAATACAGGACTCCGCATTGTGCAGTTCCTTTGGCACATTCATCAAATCCTGTATCAGCCAAGGAAGTTAAATATTAACAGGTGAACAGATTTATTCAATGGGATTTTTAACCTTGGGGACATGAACATGATTTCCATGGTAACCACACAGATGTTTAGCAGAGAAATTCATTTATGGAACAGATATTTATTTGCTGTACTGCAGCCCGGAGGCCCTGGGGGTGTAGAACAGAGGAAATGTTGTGTAATTAAATGGGAGTTTTTATAAGAGGGATTTTATTAGGACTTTGTAAACTTCAATCACAATTAGTGGTTAACACATCTTAATGGCATTTGGAGCAGGATAGGAACGTCCGCCAACAGCCTCCGCCAGGTCCTGGTGACAAACATGACAAGTCTGGACAGGACTCTGCAGCTAAATTATTAACACCCTTAACCAAGCGGAAGGCGGTGTGGACTGGAGCGAGAGATGCTTTCAAGGACCGTGAGGAACCTGGACAGACCTCGCCTAAAGTCCAACCTGTAGTTCGTTAGGACTGACTGGTGGGGGGCACTTTCCATCTATACAGAACATATCCTATTAGATCTTGAGATTTGTGAATTACCCCATAGAGAATAGACCGTAGTAGCAAAGTCCACCCCCAAATGGGGGGTTCTCCTGCTGGACCTTCAGGGTCCATTATTGTGTCATGGCCTGGGCCCACCAGAGGATTAGAGCCTGGTATTAGTTAAAGGACTATTTTCCTACACAAGCTACATGCACTGTCCAACAACATTAAGCAACGAGTCCTCTTCAGATTGTAACATTTATAGGCAGCCCCGACATTCCCACTTTATAGGTTTGGATAATTTTTGAAAAAAGTCAGTTGAGGGCCACATTGCTGCATAGCTAGGCCCCCTAAAGTTACAAATTTTGTTTCTAAGGTGATGGGGGGGGGGGGATCACTATGGTTTGGCATCAGTGGTTTTGCCAATTTTTTTTCACCCCCTGCGGTTTATTCTGCTTCAGGTTTTTCTTTAAACTGTATATATTCTGCGGGTTTATAGAAAAACTAGTAAAAAGTGAGAAATACAGTAATTTACCAATTACCTTCTCAAAGGAGGGCCATGCACTTAAATTGCTTTCGTGTAGGTCTGCACTTGTAATAGATTAAATAACGTAGTGTGGATGGAGAAGAGCAGACTATTTCATTACGTTAGGCCAGCTTTTCTGAAGCCGATATTGAATTACTGAACAATTAAACCAGTAGGGAAAATAGAATTTAAAGTATTCGGGTGATAAGCCTTTAATTATATTTTCATGAGATCCACCAGGTCTAAAACTGATGTGTTCAGCCATAACTTGTTAGAATATATCCAAAGAGTAATAGAAAGAGGGTCAATAGTCGCATGCCACCTCATTACCAGATTTGCAGCACGGAATCATCCTGAAGTCCCCATTCTAGACATTTAGGCGTCTACAGGGAATTATTTTTTTCAATCCTAGACCATTTATAGGTCAATTGTGGTACAGTTGGCAGAAATTAGACAATATCAAGGCAAGACCAATGTTTATTTTCTATGTTTCAGTAACATTGCAGCCATCGAGAAAAAAAAACCAAAAACTCTAAAACAAAATCCATGAACAGATGGAAGACATTTCTACATTGTTACTAAGCAGGAGTTGGGTCCCAAGATCTCAGTGAGGCTATTGATCCAATAAATTAGAAAGCATGGCCATTTAAAAGTGCATTCATTTTTGTGCTGGGATGAGGTCATCGATGGACTGGCCTTTCTCCAGACGCTTTTCCATCTCGATCAGGAGTTTCACACCATCAACCACCGTCTGAACCAGTTCCACCTCTGAGAAACCCAGACGATCTGCATTGGAAACATCGAAGACTCCGCCGACAGCTGCAGTGTCAACTCCACCTTATGGAAAATGCAGAAAAGCAAGGGTTAACAAAGTTGTGCCAAGCTAGAGAGCCCAAAAAATTAGTATGGCCTAACATGACTAAGCTTCTACGGAAGAATAGAGTGCCTATGGCTTATTATGGACCTGTAGGGACTGCGTGCAGCAGTACAGGGTCTGATTACGGACGTTTAGAGGCAACACTACAATGGTAACTGGAGACTGGCGTTCCATGCATCAGTCTTAATAAATTTAGGACAACTTACTCCAGCAGGCTACTGTTTAAGAGGTGCATACCCTTTAATAAATTTGGTGCATCTTGGGCTGTATGTTGTCAAACCGAAATCTGTTTCAGCTATGAGCTGGTGTAGAGTTCAACTAGAATTGATGCCAATTTCTGGTGTAAATCTGTCTTGCTACCCCTCAACCAAAGCGTAAAATTATATTTTTTACTAAAGTAAGGTTCCAGTCTTAATAAATCTAGTTTTTGTGCCACTACAAAGTCACGTGACTTGAGGGCAAGATATGCTACCACCACCACCCTATTTATGGCAGCCATACCATTATAGCTATTCTTACCAAGAGTTCAAACACAGGTTAAAAAAAATATATAGATCTAGCCTGAAAACGCGCAATAGGTTAGTTTTGCTTTAGGCCTCATTCACACGGCAGGGTTTCCCAGCCGGGTGCCGGCCGTTCATAAATCGGCTGGCACCCGGCTGCATTAGGAATAATAGACCCCTAATGGGGCTATTCACACGACCGATTTTTTGACGGCCGGGAAAACCGGCCGTCAAAAAATAGGACATGCTCTATCTTCGCCCGTGTACCCGGCCATCACCGGGATGTGCCCCGAGTGATGGCCGGGTTTTCCGGCGCTTGCGCTCTATCTCCTCCTCCTCACAGCGCAGAGTGCATGTGAGGAGGAGGAGTTGATGCCATTCTGACGAATGGCATCGTTGTACACTGTGTGGCAGGGCCGGGGTGTACAGCAGGTGGAAGGGAGCGCTGCGCTGGCTCCCTTCCCCTGCTTGTTTTAAAAGCACCCTGGCCCGGTGACACCTTCGATGGCGCCGCTAGCAGCTGCTGCTATAGTGGCGTCGCTGCAGTAGAGCAGGGAGGTATCTCCCCGCTATGTGCTAGCCGCACTTTAGCTCCTTGAAGGAGCGGAATCCCCGTGTTTTCGGGGATTCCGCTCCTGGACAGAGAGCTTGATGTCTCTGTCCATATCTGGGCAGTGACATCAGGGGAAACTCCTGAAGCGGAATCCCCGAACACATGGGGATTCCCCTTCAGGAGTTGCCGCTGATATCACTGTCCGGATCTGCCCGGCCCGGCATGGATGCAAAACTTAATGCAAACCGACCGGGCAAAATGGCCGATTTTACCGGCCGACACTCGGGAACGACCCGGTCGTGTGAATCCCGCCTTACATGTGAGTTTCCCCCTTTGCACATCTTCAGGATGCAATTTATTGTGGTTTTTTTTTGTCTTTATTTAAACTGTGGAATTTTTGGAAACCCCATTAACTTGCATTGTACTTTGTTAGGAGATTTGTTGCAGGGTTCACACGAGAAAAAAAAAAAAAAAAAGTGTGAGCACCAGGATTTTAAGGCTTCGTTAACATCTGCGTCAGGGTCCTGTTCTGACGTTCCGTTGGAGCTTCCTGTCAGAACGGGACCCTGACTGAAACCATAGGTTTCCATTTGAAATACCATTGATTTCAATGGTGATGGATCCGGTGCCAATGGTTTCCGTTTCTCTTGGTTGTGCAAGGGTTCCGTAGTTGGACTCAAAATCAATGTTTTGTGTCAGTTTCAGTCAGAGTCCTGTTCTGATGGGAAGCTCCGGCAGAACGCAAGAACGGGACCCTAATGCAGATGTGAACGAACCCTTAGATTCTGGTGGCTGCTCATTTACTACGTAAACATAGTCGGCAGCATGTAGCGGACTGGTCATGGGTTTATAAATTTGCAGAGTATTGTCAGCGACTGTAGGAAGGGCTGGGAGCTGTGGGAAAGGGCCTTTTAGCCTGTTTGTTAGCCACTAGGGCACATGTGCACACACCTTTTAAATAAGTGGAATTTCCATGCGGAAGCGTCGCAGGGTACTACACACCGCAAAGTGGATGTGAACAAATCACATACACAAGCTGTGGAAAAATCGTGGAAGTGGCCCTACAAGGCGGATTCTCAATTTCTTACAAGCAGAAGCTCTGCACAGAATTCCTTACTATTTACACTGTGCGGACGTTCCCTTAGGATTTGCTTTCCAATGGTTCCAATAGATTAGTTACCTGTTCCTCTCTTCTGCAGTCTCAATCTCTTCAAGATTTCACCAAACTTTTCATTCTTGCACAGATTTGGTAGCTTAATGTGGACTCCAGCACGGAGACCAGTTCCAAGGTTGGAGGGACAGGTCAGGACGTAGCCGAGGTGCTGATTCCACATGAACTGGTAACCCTTGTTCTTAAACAAAGACTCAATCTGGAAAGAAGAACACAGAGTTTATATAGAACAGAGTTTCACCTCTTAAATACAAGTGAATAGTCCATCAAAACCACGTGAGTCGTATGATGATGGAGTGGCTAAAGGTGGACAACAAAGCTAAAAACCTTAGACATTGGCATTATAGATCACGCCCAGTGTTTTCCAGACTACCCATGCACCCGATTGGTGCCACTTACAATTAGCCAAAGCCACATTACACAGGTGGCTCCTACTTCATTTTAGTTACTGGTACATATTAAACAGACAGGGCCATGACGAGTGTAGGCTCTAAACTCATGTGAACTAAATTAGGTTTACTAAAAATCGGTCTAACCATGGAACTGGGATACAAGATCTGGTCACTTACAGTTGTCAGACCATCACAGAACCTCTTGAAGACCTCCTTCATCTTTCCACCCTTTTGCATAGAAATCACACGAAGATGGTCCTCCTCATTGACCCAGACTAGGAAAGTCTTGTTTTCATTGTGCCTTTTAATGAAGAATACAGTACATATATTGAATTAAAAAAATATATAAAATGCACACAAGTCGTTAGGTTTATTTTTAAACAGAAAAATATACAGCAACACTTTTAAGGTGCCCACATACATTAGACAAAACTCTGCCAGTGATCTAGTGGGGGCACATGTATAGCAGATGTTGAGAGCGAAGGATCGGGCAGGTTTACTCCGTTTCCACAGGAGACAAGCTGCTGCCATGTCCAGTAGGTGTAATCTTCTTGCCATTCACACGTGGTGCTTGGCAGTACTTCTAATGTAAGGTTGCTCAGCAAGGGAAATCCGATAGCAAAGCAAACACCAGTATAATAAAGTCATAATTCTACTGATCTCTATGCAGGTTGTAGGCAATCTCAGGTGTCCATCTAGTACCAGACATCTGCCAGGTTTCATATTATCTAGACTTGGGGCATAGCAGTTCATAAACTAGTTAAACCCAAATTATTCACCTGCAGTATTTTCATAAAGACCCCTGTTCAATCTAAAGGTTTAATGGGGTGATCATACACTAGCAGATCTCAGCATTGGCTAGTGAGACATCTGCCCATCGTATAGGCAACTGAGGTGTAGAGACAGGTATTCTAGACTGGACAACCCCTACCATATCAAAGAATTTTCAAGGGGGTATTACCATCTTAGGTATGTATAGTATATCTTGTGGATATACCATGGATGTCTGATAGATGTGGGTCCCAGCACCTAGATCGTGCCTCTCCTTATCCTGTTTGGTGAAAACAAGCGAGCAAACAGCTCGGCTGTTTCCATAACAGAATGGAGAGCGACCTGCGGCCCTCTCCACTAGTGCCCACCTGGATTCTACAGCCACCACACAAAAACAGGAGTCGGGTCAATATAGGTGCAGGTTCCAGAGCTGATACCTACATAGACATTTATGGCATATCCTGTGGATATGCCATAGGTGTCTAAAATGGGGAAAACCCTTTTAATAGAGGGGGGGGGGGGGTCCCCTGTTTAGGATCCTCATCTCTTGGCGCCAGAGTGGAGTGCGGTTAAAAAGAGCATCTTTGTGAAGGACTAGTCCTGCATTACAGACAACCCATAGAAGAAATGAAGCATTAGTGTCCATTCAGGTCTATGGTGGTGCTGTAGGTTAATTGAATGCTTATGGCTAGATTTCACCACAGATTGCAGCCGATACTAAAGATAAGGCATGAATGACCCCTATCCCAATATAAAGCAAGAAAAGTAACTGTATAATCCAAGAGCCTATAAGGCCTTGCTTCACTGCCTACCGGAGAGACCAACGGCCATTACTACACCTTTTTCTGCAGTTTAAGTAGGAAGTTTTAGTATGGGTCAAGGTGTGAATTATGAGCGGCAGCTCAGATTAGGCCATTATCCAGGCTTTACCCTGCTTAAGTGACAGCTAGCAACAAACCAGGCCGTAAGACATGACAGCCGATATGGTGTCCACATCTTAAACTGAAGAGACGCTGGTTATATAGTCAGACTCCACGTAGGATAGTAGAATATGTAATGAACGAGCCAAAATCCCTTACACACAGGCCCTCAATGTGGGAACACAACGGGTTGCCTATTACCTTAAACATTTCCCCACTGCTGTTCTTGATATCCCATATGGCCCCAATTGTAAACGGAGCAATAGGGATATATAAAAGGTAATTGCAGATAATGTCAACTACGACAGATACCTACCAGATACCCCTGGCATCAGGCCAATCTCGGGCCATTCCAGAGGCCAACAGAAGAGGAGAGACCGGTTTGTCGAAGAGGAAGTGATCATCAATAAGCTGCTGCTGCTCTTCATCAGACATGCTCTTGAGGGCGTAGTATTTTCCTTTCAAGTCGCCTTCCAGGCTGTCGAGAGCTTTGAAAAATAAAATTATGAAGTTCACACAGGAGTCTGTTTACTTCTCCAAACTATAAATATTAGTGTCGAAAAAAAAAAATCACCCCTTCACTGGAGAATGTTTCATAACCTCAACTCCGCTCATTCATATGCCAAGGCACCACAAGCTTATTTACCACCCCCCCCCCCCCCCCACAGGGATACAAGTGTTCATTCATGTTCCATTACCACTAGAGGGGGGGGGGGCGGGCGACGGTCTCTAAAAACAGCTTGTTGGCTGACCATTTCATACTGACATTTTCACTGTTTACACTCCTAAAAGATACAGGTGAAACCCAGAGGCGCGTGATCCTTGTCACTTTAGAGAATGGGAGTTGTTACAAAAGTTAAACTTTCCATATTAAGTTTAATAGTAATAGTTATTGAAGATCACAAAATCTTTAACAAATCTTAGGGTTATCGGCTACATAACAAATCTATAGCCTAGTACGGCAGCAAGAGCTACATGGAAGGATGGCTTGAGCACTTACAAGCTTTCCTGAACCTATTATGGCCCAAGCTCAGTGCCAAGGTCACCCTAAGATTACTTTATCTGTAACAGACTGGTTACTAGGGATATTCTGCCTGTCAGCCTAATTGTTACGGCTGTTTCAATAGGGCTGTTAAGCCCCAACAAGTCGGTCCTAAATGGTTAAGCTGTTCAGTCTAAAGTTTGGTTTGAACTGTGCGGGCAACAGAAGGGCAGATTGGCATTAGTTACCATGTCAATTCCACATAACTATAATAAAGGGTTTAAGAAAAATTAGAGCAAAAGAATCCTTTAGACAAGAGTGCAAGTTCACGGTAGAGAGAGTTAAAAAAAAAAAAAAAAGGGAAGATTGAGGCACAGTATTAAGATACCTACAGCTCAAGGCCATAATATCGAGGTAATTCAGGAGAGAACCAATTCTGTATCCTCCAATGTGTGCAAGGCTCTGCAGAGTGCTTTCAATATATGATTTAAGGGGGAATTGAGGGATATAGCGCTACTCAGGCTGTCTACATCTTACACTACATAAAACCATTTCGCACAAGTAGAAGCTCTGCAACATATGATCCAGCCATACAACGGTAGCAGTCTAGTCTACAGCGAACTCTAAAACAAAAAGACCTTGGTTTATATAGTGTCATCAAGAGGAATGTATAGTCCACAAATCTGCAGCATACACCTATGGAATGGTCTATGGACACCGCAAGGAAAAAGCTGTAACAGCTCAGAGCCATCACATTGAAGCCCATAGCAAACATTCTACCATTAGCGTTACGAAATACGAGTTTGAAGCCCATTTACTGGCACGGCCTTCGTAAACAACCCCTGGTGTCTTTCCGCTTAAACAAAACACACATCATACTAAAAGACCCTTTGTTTACTTTACCAGGAAGGGGTCGATTGCGGTGTAACGCATCAGCACATTATTTTCGGTGCAAGGGACCAGGAATAAAAGACAAGAATGAACCGAGTCAAGTAGTGTCCAGTGGTCATGTAATTATAGTGACCAATGGTCATGTTGTCACGATGTCACTCATGGTCACAGGGTTTACATAGTGCTGTGGGTTTCCAGAGCAGGGCACCATTGCATGGGCAAGTTAGATTTTTTTATTTATAGAAGACTAGGAAAAGTTGATGGGTGCACTTCAATGCGATTACTGTCCGGCTCATCTGGGTCTTTTAAGACTAGTAGTTCTATCCCTGTGGATCATTCAGCAAACTGTTCTCCAGATACTAAAGAAGGAATAAGTCCTTAAGGTGCCCAGACGCATTAGATAAAACATCACCCAGTCCTGCCAAAAGCAACAGGTTCAGCCAATGATCGTCTAACGTGAACGATGGTGACCCAATTCGGATGTCAGGGAAGAAGTATCGGACATGTTGGATTTCATGGAAGATAAGACCGTCACCTCATTGAGTACACATTGACACTTATACTTAAGATATTAGGTATGTTACCTTAAGATCCACACCACCTACTAATTAACATTAACACTGTAAAATTAGACCATGTAAGCAAGTATAGAAGTTCCAGACATCTTCAATGAACCTTTCCAGATACCTTCAAGAGCGCTTTCTGCCAAACTGGATCTGCTAAGACCTACAGCTACAGAGTTTACCATGTCTGGCTATAGCTTAGACTTATTCTATATTAGAGTCTGACGGAAAGAATGTTCTTTTTACCACGAGCCAAGATGCAATTTGCTTCGTTACCATATACAGACAGGTATTCAATAGGGTTTGCTTGGAAGGAGCCTCCTTAGAAGGTCTGCTGGAGCACGCAACACCCAGATTCTGAATCCGTGAACTCTATGAAATTGAATGACTTCTATAGAGCAAAGTTAGTCGATGATTTGCCATGAATACACATCCATGACCTGCGTAGTGTTACATTTTATCTTATTTAAAGATTCTGCTCATGGAAACAGTCATTGATCGTGTGGAACGAATACTTATTTGTAATTAAAGAAAGGTTCATTATGATTTATTCACAAGGGAAAGACTACCTTCAACGGCGAGCTGCTCAACGGCTCGTCTTTCCCCGCGGCTGCAGTGAGGTGGGAGGCAAAATCCCCGGATGCTCCTGCCAGTTCTGACACGGGAGCTGAGAACATAGTTTGGGTCCAGGTCATCACCACCCTAAAACAAATAACAATGTTATGCAATATTCACTTCCAAGTTTATTCCAAAATTTTGCATACATTTAAATTTTGTTTAAAGGGGAACTTAATTCTAACAAGTTCTCCATGTTCATGGTTAGAGAATCCCTCAGACTGCCTAATAAGCTGTGCCGGCTCATCTCACACCTGAAGAAGTTTGGATAGCTGCCTAGGTGACTGGCCTCACTGCCAGTGTATCTCCATGGTCGTGAAGACCAGCATGGACCAAGTTCTAGACGTGATGGCACCACGTGTATCTTATGCACCATCTGTCTTGCAGCAAATCCCCACCATGCATTATGTAGACAACCACTCTTGTTGGGACTAGCTGACACTGCCCCAAACCCTTGTTCACAGTATCACTGATAACATACACTTGGTTAGGGTTAATATTTGACAACTACAACCCTAGGACCTGAAACTCAAGTAAACCAAGTTATTCAGCTTTAGGGTGCCTTCAAGTATTTACAGATATTGTCCCTACTTGTTAGAAAGGTCCCTTCACAATAAGTTGATCAAAGTGTCCCCTCAGCTGTGATCTGTGGGGGAAATGCCAATAAGTGTTCAATTTCCCAGCAGCGCCACCAGAGGGGAAACGGAGCATTACAAGGGGCCATGCATATCAATGAGTTGTGTAACGCAGGACAGGTCCTCCAGAGCAAGAAACACTCTTTGTAGCAGCTCTCCACTCTGGCCAAGCGATGAGAAGCCTGAACAGGGAGGGATCCTCAGCTTTTGTGTAACCATTTAGGGAATTCATAGTGGCTTTTCTAAACTACACAACCTCTTTAAAGAAAGTCTTCTGCTGAAAGCCATACAAAAATGAAAACCTATACCAATTACCTTCAGATGGGCAGAGTTCAGGTCTGTTTTGTGCTGGTCTGTTGGTTTGTAGCCCACATGTCGGTCCTCAATGATGGGGTCGAAAAGTTCCTTGAACACGTCATAACACTCTTCATCCCCAGCAACACATCCCACTGTCATAATAAATGGGTGGCCTACACAAGTACAACAGATCTTCGTCAGATGCAGAACAGTGTTACAAGGATACCCCATCCTCCCCACAATTCGTTCTTGTTCAGGATCTCCTCACAAAAGTCTCCATGACTTGGAGATCCCAAGACCCTTTAGTTTTATGGAAAGCAGGACAATCTCCCCAACATTCATGGACAATATTTGTCCAAATATTAAAAAGAAATGCAATACAAGATTAAGTTGAAATGCTCATTACCAGAGACCTCAATATAGGATTGCAGAAAATGTATGTAAAGAGTCGTGTCTATAGGGTTGTATTGACTAAAGTTCACAATTTTTTTTCATGCCTTTCCATGGAAAAGATAACAGGAAGTAAAAATACAAAGGAATAGATTTAAGAATTGTGAATTGGTAATGCTGAACCATTAAACTGTTGTAGACACTACCCAAGCACTCAAGTCTTTCTATGGGATCCAGATTTATTCAATTAAATGTTTGGAACTTAAGATCTTCTAAGTAATAGGAAAACGGTTGGCACTACCCCAACACGTGGCATTAGCTAGAGTCCCTAGGCCGTTGGTGGTGTGTATGATAACTCAAAACACATTTTGAGAATGTCAACGACCTTAGCCCTTGTGCCTATAACCTAATCCACAGGGCAAGTCAAGCATCAGGACCCATTTGACCATCTAAGACCCTTAGGCTGTGTTCAGATGTTGCAGTTGGCGTGGTTCTTGCCATGCAAATTGTATAACATCTAAAGGATTACAATTTGGTGATACCGGAATAGCCCTTTAAGGTAGACCTGTCACTTAGACGCAATGGAAGCAGCCATATTGCGGACTGTGCCGAACGCAGCCAATAGAGTCACTAGTGACATTTGGGACGTCATACCTTGTAACCTTGACATTACTAGGTAAGCTGCAGCAAATACGAATTTCCCACAAAATGGCTGCCACCCTTGTGTGAAGGTCACGGGTGAAGTTTGAAGTCACACCAAAAAGGGCATGCGTTTCTTCACTGGGTCTACCCCAGTCTCCATTACATCATCGAGAGGGAAGCCACTGGGGGTCATTCTGCGTCTTAATTTCTTGTAAAAGTTAACACCTTGGCCATATGATGAAGTGAATACGGAGGCCAGGAAATTCATCTGACAGAAAGCCTCAGTGATTGGCCGGGCCATATACAGTTCACTAGAGTGAGAATAAACACTGTACAGGTTAACTAACGTCTATTCCCCTCGTCAATAGAAGTGCTGCAAAAATGTAAAAAAATAAATTTAAAAAAAGTGCAATTACGACAGAAGAAAGTTTCAATTCCCTTTTTGTCATGGGACCGGCCTTTTAGGTCACTGAACAATCTAGAAAGATTGGTTTGAGCACTTCCAGTAATGAGGGTGAACAGTGGATGAGAGGACAGAGGGAGAGCGAGGCAGAGGCAGAGGCGCGTTACCTGGGTTGTCAATCCCAGTTTGAATGACATCATCCAAGGTAAATCCACTTGGCGTCTGTTTGTCCCTCAGTTTTTCATACAGCTCCTTAGTCAGCACCTTGGCCATATGGTTGTTGTGGAGACTCAAGTCCGGGAACTCGTCATCGTTGCTGTACTTCAGCTTCAGCTGGTTGTGGGAGTTGCCGAAAGGCATGATTGCACTTTACTGCAAGATTATGGGGAACAAAGGGTAAAATCTTTCACAAGTCCATATATGACCTTTACAATAACCTTGGATTAAAGTAACATTACAATGGAAGCCATATTTGCCAGACTGGGACAATCTTGCGCTACCTACCGTTGTCCCCAGCAGGAACGCTTCCGATTGACCCAAAAGGTTAATGGTTAATCCAGTTGACAAGATCAACTACTTTATTTTTTTGCCGAAAATTAAAAAGAAAACAAAAATATAAATTCTTGTCTTACAAAACTTCTCTATTTTAATTAAATTGGATTCTGGGAAAGTTTCCAAGAAACAGTTAGTATGGCTTCCATAACGGTCGTCACCCAGCTTTCCTACACTCCTGAAAGGGAGGTTTGCATAGTTCTATAGCAATAGAGCCCCCTCTGTATAGGATTGCATAATATGGGAGGGGTAGCATCAGGACTCACAGAAGATACCTTTACAAGCTGTAGTTAAAGCTGCCACCAGGGGGCTTTCAAATATGTTGCATGATTCAGGGGGGTGGGTAATATAGGAAATAGTTTGTGCCCCCATACATTCTGTAGTATTATACCTGCGGTGTCCAGAGTTTAGATTATGAATTGCAGATGCACATGAGAAAGGATAGTACACTAATAGGTTGCAATAAAATGGGTCGTGTCACTTTAAGAGCACTATAGATTATATACATGTCATAAAAAATAAATTAAAAACGTAAGGGATGTACAATAAAGGTGGGATTGGAAAGGGGAGTACTTCAGCATAATCTGGATTAACAGATTTAATAGAACTTCCAAATAAAAGGTCATTAGATTTGATGCCTTTGAAAAATAAATGGCAACTGAGCCAACCCCATGCTGCAATAATCAATCACCCCAAAAGCTGCTGGACCTGAGCCCACTGGCTGCACCACTAGCACAAGTAATACCAGTAGGGGGCAGTGCAGAACTGGGACAGCAGAAAAAAAAACTCCATTAACTCTTTCATAAAAGGTTTCACGTATAGACATTTCTGTTTGCACAGAACTCCCTCCTTATGGGACATTCCTGCAGTGAGACTGCAGAAGACCTGCAGCAATGACCACCGGAGACCCTGCACGGTCTCAGCAATAGTCCTGGTCAATCTACAGAAGAAAACTAAAATATATGTATAGAAAGCAAAAGCAGCAACGCCCCAGTCTGAACAAGGAACACACACACGCCAAGCACATGCGCTATTACGCACAGCTCCCCTGTTTGTGAGCCCTAAGTAGTTCCACTACACCCGGAACACCCCCATCCAAGGAGATCATGGGGTCCCTGCTTACAATCCAAGCTGCTGCGGACTTGAATGAATCCTCAGATCTCAGCCCGAAAAGCAACGCCTTAATTAACCCCTTTAGATCTAGATCAGCAATCCTTGCCTTGATACATTGTATCCATAATAACAGCAAGGAATAATAAATAATACATTGTATCCAGTGCAAAAGATGCAGCGGGGGGGGGGGGGGGCGGGGTGCTACAATGATCAGCAGGGGACAGGATTGTTACTCACCAGGTATTTGTTACTGGAGGCAAATAATGAAAGACCCTGAATGACTTCAGGACCAACAACTCCCCAGACCTGAAGGGATGTGTGTGACAGAGGGATCCCGACCCCTTTATATAGCATTGCCAGGGCAAGCAGCCATTGGCTGATATTTATATTCCATTCATTGGATTGGTCGGCTGGTAGAGGGAAGTGTCAGCCGGTCCTTGTAGTCATCGCTCTTCCATTTTATCAGAGCTGGTGCTGACTGCATTGTGCAGTGTAATATAATATATCATATACCTGCACCTGAGGTGTGTCTCCAAATTGGACTTGTTCCCCTAGGCACATCTTTTATTCCTATAAATTGCTCTTATTGGAAATTGTTCACTTGATTTTAATACACTTTATGTGAAAAAGTCGAAAACTGCATCACAAAACTGCAGCAATTTGCTGTAAGGGTTTATTCACACATGCAGGTTTTGATCAGGTTGTTTGTTTGTTTTTTTGCAATTTTTCAAGCCAAAACCAGGAGTGGAATCAAATAAGAGAAAATGTATCTCTCCCTTTATGATCCAAACCTGGTTTTGGATTTAAAATTTGCATTAAAAAAAACCTGCGTGTAGGAATACACTCAAAAACTGCAACTACCATGGCTCGGCCGCATAGTGTGTGGGCAAATTGATTTAATAGACACATAATTACTGCATGAAAACCGCATTACGATTGATTACTTGCAGTTTTAGGCCAGGATCACACACACAGTTTTTGGTTCAGAAATGGATCCAAAAGGAAGGAAATGTATTAAGAAAAATTTCCTTTTGTGTCCCCTCCTGTGTTCGTTAAAAAAAACTGCATCAAAACTGTGTGTGTGATTCCGGCCCATATGCGCTTGCAGTTTTCCCCATTGAAGTCTATGGGAAAAACTTGCGTTATAATCTTGTGACTATCGCAGCCGGTAGAATATTCTGCGGAATAAATGCAACACAGTTCTAGGACCGCACGCATGATAACCGCACCATGTGAACTACACTTTTTAAAACCCTCTTTTTTATGATTTTTTTTTCGCTGCAGTTTTCAGAAAAATGCTAACTAACCTGCACATGTGAACATACACTAAGGGTAGGAACACACGAGGCGGATACGCTGCGTAAAAGAAGTCAGTGTATCCGTCCTGGAAACCGCAGGGAATTCCGCCCGAGAAACCACAACATATTGTGGTGCAGTTCTTCAGGCATCATGTCCGCTGCGGAAATACTGCAGGAATAAAAGAAAAAAGTTCATACTTACCACTCAGGCGTTGTCATGGCAACGCATCCCTCTCTTCTGTACGTAGCCCGGCCTCCTGAGAAGACGCTGTAGTCCATGTGACCCCTGCAGGCTTTTGATTGGCTGCATCAGTCACATGGGATGAAGCGTCATCCCTGGAGGCCGGGCTACGCTCAGAACAGAGACTCGTTTCGCTGGGTCAACGGGCGGCGGTAAGTGTTTTTGTATTTATTTTAACTAATAAAATATATATTTTTTTCGTTTTCATCTGCAATTTTTGCGGCGGATCCGCATAGTTTCCGCCGCAAAAGTCGTAACACATAGCGAATTCAATGTGGAAAACCTGCAACAGAAGAGCTGCGATTCCGCAGCATAGATTGACATGCTGCGAATTAAAAAACCGGACCGTAGGTCAATTTATGAATGGTTTTCCGGCTAATTTTTTTTCCGCAGCGCATGGTTGAGATTTGTTTCAATCTCATCCACTCTGCTGCTACTGTATTACTATGTGGATTTTCCGCAATGAAATCCGTTGCGGAAAATCTGCAGTGTTCATGACTAGGGTGTTCCTACCCTTAAGGTACATGTTGCGGTGTGGGGTTTGTTACGTTTTATTTTTAGGAATAAAACACACTTGCAAATGTATTTGTATTTTTGTTTAAGGTGATTTGGTATTCCTCCATGCGAACGCTGCGCTTATTAGCTGCTTATAAACGTAGTTGCTGTATTGCACTTTCAGGTCTGCTCTCCTGGATCCTATTCTGGTTATGGCTTACAAAATGCATGTAAAATCTGCACTGTGGGATCCCAGTCTTAGGCCTTGTTCATACAGTGCAAATTTTGCATGTACAGTATGTTTTCAGCCGAGACCAGGAACGGAACCTAAACAGAAGAGACCTATAACAGAAGGCATTATAGGTCTCCTCTCCTGGATACAATTCTGTTTTTGGCTTAAAAAAATGCATGTAAAATTTGCATCAAATCTGCACTGTGTGACCGAGGCCTTAGGCTGGAGCTCCATAGTGCTGGGATTATATCATACTTAATGTATCACATATGTACCTGCAATTTCAAGTGACCGTGATATTGCGATCGCAAAAAATCCAACAATATTCAGAGAGAATCGCATGAAAATCACATGCAAATTTTTCCACCATAGGATTCTATTAAAATTGTATTTGATGTTGTAAGGTTGCAATTTCATACAATAGAAGGATCCTGCTCCAAATTATGTAAAATCGCATGTGATTTTCTGCGATGCAATATTGCATTATGGGTTGTTCCAAATCAGAGAACCCCTATAATAAACAACAAGGGTATGACTAGATACACGTATGCCAAATGACTCAAATCACTTGTGTGAAATTCAAGTCCCTTATCTATTTATTTTTCCCCTTTTCTGGGATTGTTAAAAAAATTTCCCATCTTTTCGATAAAATTCCTACAAGACAATTGCTTGACTGTCATTAGTGGATTCCATGGACTGATAAGGCTATGTTCACACGCTTAGCAAAATACGTCTGAAAATACGGAGCTGTTTTCAAGTGAAAACAGATCCTGATTTTCAGACGTTTTTGTAACAACTCGCGTTTTTCGCAGCGTATTTTACGGCCGTTATTGGAGCTGTTTTTCAATGAAGTCAATGAAAAACGCCTCCAAAAAGTAACATGCACTTCTTTTTTGCCGGCGTCTTTTTACGCTCTGTATTTTGAGAGCGACACGTAAAATTAAGCCTCGTGGGAACAGAACACCGTAAAACCCATTGAAAGCAATGGGCAGATGTTTGTAGGCGTATTAGGGGCATTTTTTCAGGCGTAATTCGAGGCGTAAAACGCCAAAATTACGTCTGAAAACACTGCGTGTGAACATACCTTCATAGTCGCTGACACTGTCAAGTGAGCGATTCAAGTCCAGCGTGGGCAAATAGGTGCCATCAACAGATCCATACAATATTATGGCAGTGTGCGTGAGACCCTAGGACCCCCAATATGTTATGGAATCATATTAAGTAGAACACACTTGGTGAAAGTGCATTTGAAATAGCATAAGTGGAGCGCATACATTTATCATGAATGTCGTTGGCCTATTTAATCATTTATTTGCATGACCCTGGAGAGACATAGGTACGTAGCGTTTCCAGGCAGTATAAAGAGAAGACTCGTGGAATTCCCGCAAAACTACAGACACCTATTAACCTATTGGAGCCTATGAGAGTACTTCATACTTACATTTGTGTATGGAGGTTTTCTTCAGTCTACATGTATCTAACAAACATTGTGGAAACTGGGGCATTTTATTCGGGGCCCTTTTTAATCATCAAGTCAACAATTGTTACCAGGGGTGGATGGTTTGTGGGGGTTATGGACGGCCGGTGCCCTCAAGATTTGCAGCTCTGGCAGTTGTGTATCACTACAAAGCCTGACAAAGTGGTCACTCCGGGCACAGAGGAAGAATTGGTTTGCGGCTTATCTATGCCAATTCCTTCTTGGGTGGAGGGGCAGTTGAGGGTCTTTCTTGTCTATGGCCTTGTTTGGCATTGCAGCTCAACTCCATTCATATCTCTAGTTCTGAGGACCTCCAGAAATATTTTACATCCAGTTGAGTGTTCGGACACGTTAGTTGGAGCACCAGCGTTGTATTCGGCTGCAATTTGCTTCTTTTCGTTTTCCTCTGACCCCATTCGTTGACAAGTTGTTGGTGTCCACAGGATCCTCTTTCGCTGGATTTTGAGTGTGGTCACTCTCAATTGGAACGTGAGTGACCAGTTCCACAACTCCCATTTATTTAGAAGAATGACCATGTATGCAGTCCGTATTTCCTAGAGATCCCCCTACCTTCACCACCATATATACTTCTTCACCTTTGTCTCCATTCAAGTGATCTTAGAAAGTCCAGAGCCTTTGATATGCCTCTAATATGGTGCCACTCACTTTGGTGTTTATACTGGCATATCCAGATGGATTCATGCACTGCCCCCTCTGCCCTATGATATGTATAAACAATATATTTCTGTGCATGCAGGGCACTATAGGTCTATGTGAGTGATAAGGAGAGACATACAGTATAAGGCCCAATTAAAGGCCCCTGAAATCTCAAGACTGAAGGACAAGGGTAGAGAAATACACTCCAGGCAAAAGTGGAGAGTGTCTATAAAAATGCCCATTCAAAAAATATTACATCTATGTAATGTATAGATATAAAAGACGGGATGACCGGAGAACAGAAGAGGACCACAAACTGCCCCCAGAAAATGGGAATAATCTGTTTTATTTGGTATACATAGTATTTAGTAACAGGCTTCCCGCGTCTCTATAACTCCCCGGAGCTCAGTGAAGATACATAGAGAATATATTATTTACATACTGGTTTACTTCTACAAGAAAAGCAAGGAATCCAGGAATAAGTACGGCACATACTATACTAGGGGACAGCCATTGGGTATTCCCATAGACATAATTAATCACCTACCCACAGAATAAGGGATAAAAGACTCCCACCGATCACGAGTGTCCGCGAGTCCCCTATGTAAATGGAGCGGTACTGTGCATGCTATCTCCGGCAGTCCCATAGAAAGCGAATGGAGCGGTGCTCGAGCATCTGCAGTACTTCTGCATTCACATAGGGGACTCCGGCATGCTCATGGTCATGATCAGAAATCTATCGCTAATCCTATGGATAGGTGATAAATGATATTTTGGGACAACCCCCTTTAAATGGGATGTATCATCTTTTTTCATTTTGATTATATCTGATTATATATATATATGTAGAAGAAATCCCACAGCACTCCAAAGTAGAAAAGCAAGTGGTTGTGTTGACTGAATAAACCACTTGCTTTTCTACTTTGGAGTGCTGTGGGATTTCTTCTACATTTATCTATAATCCTTGGATCAGGATTACCTGCCTGCACCCGCTACCATTTTGGAATTATATACTGAGTGCTGCTTATCTCTGTATATATATATATATATATATATATATATATTCTACCTTCTTTATAAAGGTATGGGGAAGCCCACTTGCCTGAGCTGCTGCGCTTCGTGTCTGTTCGCCGTTGTATCGGAGTACAGACCCATAGACTTTCTATTGAGCCCGTACACTAAACATTTATTTCCGGCAAAAGCCGAACAAACTCGAAGCGGCTGAGCGCTCACACGAGCACTTCAGATATATAGAACAAACCTGAAGCACTCCAGGATTTGTTTTATATATCTATAGTGTGGGTGCCCAAACCCGAACCTATACAGCACCAACAAAGAGTCAAATTTGGAGTGCATCCTTACAGATTTTTTCACATACGAGCACTTCAGCTGCTTCGTTCTAGTGATTAATGGGGGTCTCAGTGCACGGACCCCACCAATCCAAACTTCTGACAGGTCACTATAACATGTCAGAAGTTTGTCAAACGTTTAGCTACACTTTAAGTACTTGAATCCCCACCAACAGGTTTTTCGGATATTGTTCTATGACATGTTAGTAGTGGAGTTGCACTTCAGCATCCATGTTTATAAATCTTTCTCATCATGGGCAGAGCTTAGTTTTCACATGACTGTGTGCACCTGCCAAATATCACCTGTCAGGAAAGGTAAGTGATATAACAGGTGGACATATTTCCTAACAGTATGTACCATGGAGATCACAGCACTGGTTGCTACAATGTAGAAACTATACTGTAAAGCCTTAGGCCCCATGCACACGAACGTGCTTTTGCAGCCGCAATTCCACGGGAGAATTCGGCCCCATTCATTCCTATGGGGCCATGCCCACGACCGTGGTTTCCACGGTCCGTGCATGGCCCAGGAAAATAATGGACGCAGCCATGTGCACGGCCCGCGATTTGCGGGCAGCTCGCGGATTACACTCCGCGGCCGGCCAACCCGAAAATCACAGCCGTGCGCATGGCTACGGTTGTGTGCATGAGGCCTTATTCAGACGAGCGTGTCCGTTTTGCATCCGCAAAAAAAACGAACCGTATTTTATGCATTTCCGTTCCATGTGGCATCAGTGTTCCTGGTTTTTTTTTCTCATCGTTTCTTTAGCAACTGCTGCGTGGAAAACCACGGACGTGTGAATAGCCCCATTGAATTGCATAGGTCCATGTGTTGTCCGGACAGCACACAGACGTATAATGCGCTCGTCTGAATAAGGCCTAGCACAGTTTATTTACAGGGAACACAAAGCCATCCCAATATGCAGGGAAGAAACATCATGTGACAGATATTTCTTTCATCACTGAGCAGCGGTTTCCTTTAATGACTCTACATTTTAATAAATGGAATAGCACATTTCAGGGGAAGATATGATTTACATTACCAGAAAGGACGCGTATATATCCAAAACATGAAGTGCCTAATTCCTTATGGGTATCTGGACCTCATGCACATAAGTTACAAACTTGCATACAATTTGCAAGCTACATTGCAACCATTGCAAAAAATCCATTGCGGCATAAGTGCGGTAAAAACCGCATTGAAAAACTTCATGCATTTTTACAGCGTTGAAGAGGTTTTCTACTGCAACCGCGTCGGAAAACGCATCAAATTGTGGTATAAGCACATACTGTTTATAGGTGCATTTTTTTATTGCAGTTTTAACCGCACCTCAACTGCAACGTCTGAATACACCCTATGGCCTTATTCACACGAACGTGTCCGTTTTGCGCGCGTAAAAAACGCAGCGTTTTTCCTGCATTGCAGCTCCGTGTGGCATCCGTGTACGGTGCGTGTCTGCGGTTTTTACGCGCGTATGTCGACCGTATGTCACGCGTTTTTTACGTCAACAAAATAAACTGAAGGAGGTGTTTTTTTTCCTAATCATTTCTTTAGCAACTGTTGCGTGAAAAAAGCATTGCACACGGATGTGCGTTCGTGTGCTATCCGTGATTTTCACGCACCCATAGACTTCAATTGGGGCGTGATGCGTAAAAAACGCACAAGTAAAAGGACATGCAGTGTTTTTCACACAGCGGACACACGCTGCGTGAAAAACACTGAATGTCCCCATTGCATAGGTCCGTGTGACATCCGTTGTTTTAACGCGGGTAACACGGACGTGAAATACGCTCGTGTAAATAAGGCCTAAGACACCGCTCTTAGGGTATGTACACACACACTAATTACGTCCGTAATTGACGGACGTATTTCGGCCGCAAGTCCCGGACCGAACACAGTGCAGGGAGCCGGGCTTCTAGCATCATACTTATGTACGATGCTAGGAGTCCCTGCCTCGCTGCAGGACAATTGTCCCGTACTGTAATAATGTTTTCAGTACGGGACAGTTGTCTTGCAGCGAGGCAGGGACTCCTAGCATCGTACATAACTATGATGCTAGGAGCCCGGCTCCCTGCACTGTGTTCGGTCCGGGACTTGCGGCCGAAATACGTCCGTCAATTACGGACGTAATTAGTGTGTGTGCACATACCCTAATATATACATTTAATTGAAATGGGGCATTGCAGGGGTGATAAGAACACTTCATATTTTTATTAAAGGGGCTTTCGGTTTCATTTAAGAAAAGCTTCAAGGGGCTGTCCAGTCCCTACTCAGGGTAGAACATGAATATTTATACACCTCACCGCTCATCTTCACTTCTCCCCTCTGCACGGTGCGTCACATACAACGTCTTGACGCTGCCTGGCATCAGTACGTTGTATGATCTGCTTCATGCTGATGGGATCCGAAGGGAAGAAGAGGAGCAATTAAGTGAGCATAATTCGTTTATTTTCTTAATTGTTCGAAGGGACGGGGGAGGTGTTGTTCGATTCGTGGGGGCAAGGCAAGGCCCCCTACCTTACTAGGCCCTACAGAGTGAAATCTACGCCAGATAGATTTCCACTATAACTTACGTCAGTTTTCTGGTGTAAATTATAATTAATTTGTCGGGCAGTTTGTGGGCACACCCATTTTGGGAAGCCACCCACCTATCCACAAAAGTGGCAAGGGTGGCATAAAAGGGCAGATAACTGGCTTAGAAAGGTCGATAAGTTCCCCGGATTGTATATCAATTTCTCACCATGTCAAGATCGTTTCCTTCTGTCAATGAATAGAAAGATTATTGTATTCATGCAGAGGCTGAAAACCATCCTGATAATACCCAACTGAAAAAGGCGCTCTGAAACACTTAGGCCTCATGCACACGACCTTAGCCGTGTGCACGGCTCATAACTATGGCACGGCCCGTAACTACAGCACGGACGGCCGCAGAGTGTCATCCGCGGGCGTCCGCAAATCACGGACACATTGATTTCAGTAAGCCCGGAGCGCAAATCCTGATGACAATCTGGAGCAGAAATACGAATTGCAGCAGTGAATTTCTGCAACAGATTATCTTCAAATTGTACGGTGGATTTGCCTGGGCTAAATCCTGACCTTGTGAATATTCCCTAAGGCCACTTTCACATGCAGTATTTAGGTCAGTATTTTAGGTCAGTATTTGTCAGCCAACGCCAGGAGCGGTTACAAACATGGAAGAGGTAGAAATCTTTCCATTATACTTTTTCGCGGTGTAGGTTCCTCTCCTGGTTTTGGCTTACAAATACTGACCTACATACTGCTGTGTGAGAGAGACATAAGGCTGTGGATCTTCCTCACAAAAAACTGCTGTGCAAAGTTCAAAACCTCATTCACACATTTAGGTAAAAAAATATGTGCAGATTTTAGGGCTCGCTGTGGATCTTTAATTCTGCGGCATACTTCACTGTGGCTGATTTTTTGTATGCGGATTTAATATGGCTTTAATATGGATTTCATTGCAGAAAATCCACCCTAATGAGCAACCTTGTGTCAGTCAGGACAGGTTTTCAATCTCAGAACAAGAATGGCCCATTCACTGACAGCAAGCAGAGATCTTGAAAATGCAGAGGCATTGAAACCCTAAGTATATCAGAAAGTTGCAGAGCTTTTCATTATATTATAAAGAAATAAAGAAGCTTTATTTACAGAAAACTGGAAAATCCTTTAACAACTGAAGAGTAAATATATATATATAGCTTGCACCAACCTGAATAATTACTATGGGCAACGGATCTAGTTTTCCTTTGCACTGGTATTTATATTATGAACCTCATGGAAAAAAAAACATTGGCATGTTAAAAAAAATATTTTGCAGATGCCAATCAGAATCAAGCTTTCATTGTTTTCTGCGCTAGTTAGAAAATGAAAGAAGCAATCTGATTGGTTGCTGGTGCCATTTTTAGTTTTCATGCTTGAGGCTATTATGTGTAGTCGGAACATGGACGACTGGTCAGATCTGGTATATAGAGCTTGTGTCTGCTTCATATCAGTGTACTTGTGGCCTGCGACGTTTAACAATTCACTTTCATGGCCATCGTTACATAAAGCCAAGTAATATGCCGTATAGTCTGTTCGTTTGTTTGCGGGACAATAAAGCTGCTTACGTCATCAACGAGCGACCCAGAAGTGGTGCCCACGTGTATGACAGGAGGAATCAGACGCGACACCTGCGCCGCTGATCATCTTCTTGGTATATACATTGCTGTATTGTGCTGCCTAAGGGGAGTTGCAGGTATATCTGAGGACTGGCGCTGTCTATAGGGCGTTGCGATGCAGGAGACTGCTTCTTTTATACAGCTACAAGCAGCATTGTGGCTCATACGTTATTCTAAAGCTGCATACACGTCCACGTTGTTTTTACGCACACACGCTTTTTGTAGTGAGTAGCTTCTTTTTTTTTTTAAATGTATTTGTTTTTGGATGGCAGTTTTTTGGGAGCAAATTTTACAAGATGGGGCAAGTTGATAAAAAAAAAAACCGTAGCAGATGGGAATAGTCCTGCAGTAGATAATGGTGTGTACGTGCGCCTAGCTTATATAGAGTTTGTCTGCCATTTCATGTTGTGGACGCGGCTTACTTTTTCATACATATATGCTATGTTATTAAAGCACGTGCGTGATTTTCTACAAAAAAATTGCTAAAACTGGGCTTTGCAATGGCATGTTGTACCATTATACATACATTGGGGGAGATTTATTAATACTAAGACCCCCCCCCCATTTAGAGCATGTTTCTCACCTACATTTATCTTGTACGTTGGGAAAGCTCCTGACATACATGATAAATGTATCCATAGGGCTCCATTAGCCCAATGGAGGTCAAAAAAGTGTCCTTTTGGTCTCCGGTGTGGTGTAAGACTGCATACTTTTATTTTTTTGAAGAAGAATGGGGTACCATAGTAGATTATGCTATTCCATTCTGAAAGATCCCGCAAAAAAGGTTTACTGCGCGGTAAACACTTTTTGTAACATGCGAGCCTATGGGTGATGTGGATGGCATCCGTCACAGGTATACGTTGGGAAGCTTCAGTGATGTAACTGTCCATATATGGACAGTTATATCACTAGAGCTTAAAGAGGCTCTGTCACCAGATTTTGCAACCCCTATCTGCTATTGCAGCAGATCGGCGCTGCAACGTAGATTACAGTAACTTTTTTATTTTTAAAAAACGAGCATTTTTTGGCCAAGTTATGACCATTTTTGTAGTTATGCAAATGAGGCTTGCAAAAGTCCAAGTGGGTGTGTTTAAAAGTAAAAGTCCAAGTGGGCGTGTATTATGTGCGTACATCGGGGCGTTTTTACTACTTTTACTAGCTGGGCGTTCTGATGAGAAGTATCATCCACTTCTCTTCACAACGCCCAGCTTCTGGCAGATCACGCTGTGACGTCACTCACAGGTCCTGCATCGTGTCAGACGAGCGAGGACACCGGCACCAGAGGCTACAGTTCATTCTGCAGCAGCACCAGCGTTTGCAGGTAAGTAGCTACATCGACTTACCTGCAAACGCCGATGCTGCTGCAGAATCAACTGAAGCCTCTGGTGCCGATGTGTCCGACACGATGCAGGACCTGTGAGTGACGTCACAGCGTGATCTGCCAGAAGCTGGGCGTTCTGAAGAGAAGTGGATGATACTTCTCGTCAGAACGCCCAGCTAGTAAAAGTATTAAAAACACCCCGATGTACGCACATAATACACACCCACTTGGACTTTTACTTTTAAACACGCCCACTTGGACTTTTGCAAGCCTCATTTGCATAACTACAAAAATGGTCATAACTTGGCCAAAAATGCTCATTTTTTAAAAATAAAAACGTTACTGTAATCTACATTGCAGCGCCGATCTGCTGCAACACGAGATAGGGGTTGCAAAATCTGGTGACAGAGCCTCTTTAATGTACAGGCAGTACCGCCGTCCTCAGCAAGGGCTCTGCCCTGGGGAAGCTATTGATGTCACTGTCCATATAGACCGAGACATCGGGAGTTTCCCCGGGCACTGTGCGAAGGGGTCGGGGCTGTTCTGACAATGTATCCCATTTATACGTTGCAGCCTTCCGGCAGAGATATATGCCAGGAATCCTCCCGAAGTATACCTCCGACGAAAAGCAATTCGATGTGAAGGGGAAACCCAAAAGCTGTGCACCAGTATCTCTCTCTGTGCAGTGTGCATCGGGTAAATCAACATGGCACACTTTTTTTGATAAATTGGGCGTAGGCAAATAATTAGTCTAGTCGGACCTGGCAGTTTTTTTTTTGTTTTTTTTAAATGCCACTCTACCTATCTATGCCTTGCGTACCAAGTGCAGAATATCCAGTTCCTAAGATAACCGTATATGTTGTATATTCTATTTTAGTTTTCTTGACAAGTAGAAGGATCTGAGGGGGGTATAAATCGTGATCTCCAAGGAGAAGGGTTCTCTGTTCAGGTTTTCTTTACTTCTGACTCGCAAAGTATTATTGGATCTCTTTTTGCCCTAGGGAAAGGTTGATTATACCAGGACACCAGACAATTCAGTGGATTACAAAGTATGTGTATGCCAGTACTTTTGCAGCCGTTTTTTTTTCAATAGCTTAATTAAATTAAACAAATAAAAGTGAAGCAACTTTGCAAATAGTCCAAATAAAAAAATCTCCCAAAGTTTTGTGTATACTGCTCCTATGCAGTCCTATGGGTCCCCATGGTAACAGACTACAAACCAACCCTGTGTGTAGTCTTATTCTGAAGTCATGTGTTACTCCACTCCTTCTTATCCCTTTTCTTGCTAACCTACAGACAGTGGGCAAGAGGGCCGATGGAAGGGAGGTTGTTCGTAGTTTGTCACCATGGAGACACATAGGTCTGCATAAGAGCTTTATACACAAAATGATAACGTTTTAATTAAGGCCAAGTTCCTTCGTTTTTTTTTATTTTGGATATATTGGAACATTAGAAAAAAAATGTTGCAAATGTATACATACCCTATAATTCTGTGATTGGTTTTCCTGCATCTCAAGTTTTGTATTTATTTCAGGGTTTGAAAACCAGAATGAGTTTTGTAGAGTACAGAGAACTGATAGAAGATGGAGACACGGCTATTGTGTTTTTGGGTCATGACTCCATGTTTCCAGTGACCATCCAACATGGAGGCCAAACACAAACTAAATATGGAGTCATCAGACACTCCACTGATTTAATAGGGAAACGGTACGGCTCCAAGGTGACCTGCAGCAAGGGAGGCTGGGTACATATTCTATATCCAACCCCGGAATTATGGACCATGAACCTTCCTCACCGCACTCAGATCCTTTATTCTACTGATATTTCTATGATTACAATGATGCTGGAGCTGAAACCGGGATCAGTGGTCTGTGAATCAGGTAACGTCATTTTTTTGGTATGGGAACATGTTGCGTGCATTTTTTATTTTATTTTTTAACATGTCCTTTTGGATTGCAATTGAAACGGTCAGGTTCTAACTCAAAGGTCCCGTTGATATCAGTAGAGTGAAACCCACATATGTATCTCGGCGTCGGGAACCATTTGTACATGATCTCAATTGAATCTGATTTTCAATTAAAGGGGTTTTCACTATGAACAGAACATTACTGCAGGAGGCTGCGATTGGTTGATACGGTCTTGTGATGTCATTAGATGACACGTCATTACCCCAGAATTTAAACCGAGGCTTTTGGCGAGAGACCGGAGCAGAATTTCTATAGTAAATGCCCAAGTAGCCAAAGTGGAAAGCTGCTGCAATGAGAGGCTCCCTACGTGACCATGTATAACATGGGCGCCCGTCCATTTGACTGGGCACCGAGTAAAACCACATTTCCCCTACAGCCGCTAGCTGTAGTAGAAATGTGCTGCGACTTGCAGTTTCCCCCCTGCGATTGCAGCTAGACACTGCGAAAAGCTGCCAGTCTCCCAGCAATCATCTGTCTGCCAGCAGATTTTCATGGGATAGGAGGCTGTGCGGGTGGGACAACACCTTTAAGGCCCGCCGCACACATAACAGAACTGCTGTGGATTTTCATTACGTGTTGGGGCACGGAAAATCCACAGTGGATTACGATACTAGCCATGTGGATGGGATTTGAACAAATCTTAACCAAATGCCGCGGGACGTATTCCGCACGGGAATCGCAGTATCCTCATAATCGCAGTATCCTCATAATCGCAGTATCCTCATAATCGCAGTATCCTCATAATCGCAGTATCCTCATAATCGCAGTATCCTCATAATCGCAGTATCCTCATAATCGCAGTATCCTCATAATCGCAGTATCCCCATTCTGTGACGGATGATCACAGCGGATTTATCCCTTCTCAATGTAGAAGGGGGAAATCCAATATATGCAGATTTTGTTGGGAAAAACTCCACAAGAAATCTGCCATGTGAGTGGGTGCTCTAAGTAGACTGTTATACCTCATAGCCATAGGGGATGTGCCGAAAAAGCTCACATGGTTATAACTTTTCACTAGTTTGTCTATTTTATTGGCGTGATTGGCGAATGCAGAAGCTCTGCATGTCCTCTCAACCAATCGGAGCATGGTCTGCTCAATTGGCATTCTGCGTGACCGTTCTTAAGACCCCCTTGAGGATTAAAAATGCAGTTTTGCGGAAGCAGATCTACCCACGACTTATGCATCTTACCGATCCCCAAAAAAGGGCAGCTAGCCTTGATTAGGGCAAGGTTGCCATTCCCAACAGCCCCATGTTGGGAGTGGAGCTTTTTCAGGAAAAAGGTGAAGAAGCACATTACTAAATGTTGCAGACCCTTTGTTGAAGGCAGTGATGGGGTTTCCAGAGTTCGTATCCCTCCAGATTTGACATTGATGACGTATGTAATTTAAATGCCAAAATTGCTTATACTATTAAGGAGTTTTCGTTATGTTACAATTGCTTATGTCCCCAGTATTATATTGTTATTTGTTTAGACATCCCTTATGTTCAGTATATGCCATGAATTTGTATCTTCACAGCCCCAGATTGTCAGTGCCATGCTGCGCCTTTTGCATATTTCATTTTCATAATGGCCTGCTACTCGCAAACCTTTCTATAAGCCGGCGTTCCGAGCTTAGTCAGGACATGTGATCTGTGCTGCGCTCGAGGTCACAGATGGTATCTCAGCTGCAGCAGAGGAACGTTTTGGAGAAACGACAGTCTGCTTTGCTCCTTCAGCTACCCAGATTAACCCCTCAGCTGCTGGGGTAGCGGGCTCACATTGATTACCCGCGATATGAAATCATATCTGTAAAGCTTGTGTAAGTTATATCCATGTCACATGTCCTTAAAATAAGAATAGTGTATTGTAAGGCTATGTAAATACATCTGGAATATCCCAGAATCCCACACTACAGTCATCCTCTCTCCAACTTGAATGCCTGATAACAGGGAGCATTAGAGAGTATGCAAGTGTACGGCAAATGGAGAGAAATCAAAAGTTTCTGTACCTATATTATTTCTGCTTTTTCTAATTCTACAATTGTTGTCTGTTACAATAGTTGATGTTCTAGTTGAAACATTTTTAAAGGTTATAAACACTATTGGCAGCCAGTAGGAGTTGTCTGGGTTCTTGCCAACATACTTTTCACAGCTGAGGGTTTGCTACAAATGTATCCAGACTATACAATCCTCTTTGAGGTAATTAGCAGTACAAATATCTGTCCTTTAAAGTTTGCTACAATGTATCGGTGTAGGTAAAATGTATCCGCGTGGAGTCCAAGCTGTCTAGATCGCAGGCGGTTGTGTAAGGCTAGTGCTACACGGCGACTTTGGTCGGGCGACAAAATGTTTGCGACTTGCTGTCACACAATGTTTTACGGTGCGAATTGGGCATTCAGACATCCAAAAAAAGGAAAAATTGCTGACCTGTCGCAAAGGAGTCGCCGTTGCCTGCAACTTACATTAAAGTCTATACAGTTATAGTTGCTTGCAAAGTGGGATCTGTGACCAAAAATCCAGGAGGTTTGGATTTTTTGCGGTCACGTTAAGTCGCGTGTCGTAATGCGACCACATTCACAATCGTTACCTTACACGCCCTGTAACCCTATACTTAATACAATTGTAGCAAACCGTCAACTGTGAGATGTTTCAAGTCTGTACAGATTTTTAGCCTCTCGATGTAAACAATAAAGGTAACCATTCACTGACAGCAAGCAAACATATTCATTATACACCGTCTGTGTAACATGATTCATAGGCCACCAGGCTGAAATTTCTATGGTTGCAGTAGACGACGCTTTCATCCACATGAACTTAGCGCCTCGTGTCACTCGCACATTGTTCTCGGAACAAGAGACAAAGAGAATGTGACGGGAGCTTGTGCGCGAATGCTGGACCTTCAGACGCTTCTTACCACACACGAAAGTTGTCTTTTAGCCTCACCCGGTGAACAGCCATATTGTTAAATTCCAGTAATCACCTCTGCTTTGATTTATTGGTCTCTGAGCCTTGCCAAAGCAAATACACTTTGTAGGCCAGTAAGTCTACGAAGGCTATAAATTATCCACCCCCGCTAGATGAATAGGCGGCTTGCTGTATATTTATCATTTATCTCCCCTGCAGAGCTGTGCCAGCCCAACTCTCTTTGCATATGCCTTAGAATCTACATATCTGTTCATCCAGAGCCTCCTGGTTTATGGATATAATGGCAGAACTACTGTGGATGGGGGAGATTTAAAGGGTGAATGCATGACTATGATGATTTATATACTGTTCAGGCTCTTTGGGAAGCTAGGGGACACCTCGATTGGCAGTAGTAAGTGGTTGTTACTTATACGCTATTAGTTTGTAGGTAATACACCGGTAAAGCAGTAAGTGATAGCAAACTTCAATTTGTAATGACGGATATAGGACAGTCTTTAAAGGCAATGTATAATTAGATAATGACATTTCTATTATAAACTTTGCTGTATAGATTGGGACAGAATGAGCAGAGTCATCACAATATCTTCAGAGGGTGGGTGATTTAATAACCAATCTATTGAACTGCTGCAGGCCTAGATAATGCAGGATAGTAACTTTATACACACAGATAAGGCTCTGTATGCAGTTCCCCTGTCGCTCCCTGGTCTATAGAAGAAGGGTTAGTCGACTCCCATTCATTGCAGCTGCCATAAGACCCTGCTCTACTCTATACAGACCATACAGGAAGGAAGTGTGTCTCTAATATGGCCGCCCTAGGGAAGGTTTCAAAAATATCCAAAAATTAGCTACAACATTTTTTTTAAAAATTAACAAACCCGTTATTTCCCTTCTACGTACTCAGATCTAGTCAATGAAGCTGAAATCAAATACATGAGATGTTCTCTTTTAAAAGGGTTTTCTCGTAACAATCATTTATCCCATATCCACAGGATAGGTGATAAATGTCTGACCAGTGGGGCTCCGACCGCTGGGACCCCCATCAATCTTGAGACTGGAGGTCCCGGAGTGTACTTTGTAAATGGAGCGGGACTGCGCATGCTTTGTTACTGCTCCATTGACTTTCTATGGAGCTGGCGAGCGCTGAACTCTACTTTCTCTGGCAGCCCCATCAAAAGTGACTGGAGCAGTGGCTGAGCATGTGCAGTGCAGTCCTGTTCCATTCACATAGGGGACTTCAGGACCCCTTTTTTTTGGGACCAGGGAGGGTCTCCGCAGTCGGACCCCTACCGATCAGACATTTGAGTAAACCCCTTTTAAATTCTTCTCAGGTCTTTTGAAGTAAACACTAAGATTGTAGCATTAAAATACATATTCAATATTCTCAAGAGAAAGGGAACCGTTGCATCTCTAGTAGCGGCGGCTTATCTTACATCAAAAGGATCGGGCAGCCTGATCCTCATCACCCCCGACATCCGCTGTCAGGGGGAGAGTCGGGACACCGCCATACACATAGCACTTCACGCAGGTCCTCCAGGGCGAGAAGTTCTTTGTAATTGCTCTCCACTCTGGCCTCTATCCTCTATTAACTCCGTATTCCCTAATTGAGTATATGAATTTTTTTTCTAAAGTGGATAATACCTTTTTAAATAGGAGTGTCTAAGATTAGGAATTTTTTAAAAAAAATTCTCTAGAAACAGTGCCTCTCGACTATAGAGCGGTGTCTGGTATTGCATCTCAGACATATTTACTTGAATGGAATACCAAACACAGGCCATGGGCAAGAGTAGTACGGTTTCCAAAAAAAGAGGTCTGCCTCATACAATCCCTCTAAGGTCCTGTTCACACAGAGTTTTTTTTACGCGGAAACCGCGTCGGACAAAGCGCCAAAAAACGTCCAAAAACACCTCCTATTGATTTCAATGAGATGTGGAGGCGTTTTTTCCCGCGAGCGGTAAAATCAGCTCGTGGGAAAAAGCGACATGCCCTATCTTCGGGCGTTTGTGTCTTTGACCTCCCATTGACGTCAATGGGATGCAGAGAAACCGTTTTTCGATGTGTTTTTGCCCACGGCACTCAATGGCCGTGGGCGAAAAACGCAGAAACGGCGTGCAGGCAGATCAAAATTCCGTAATTTTCTGCCTGAAAAAAACTGAACAGACCTAGAAAACCAGATGACACACGGAAACCACACGCAACACGGACTGTCATATGCATGACTCAAATCGGACACGCTCGGATGCAAGGCGCTAGGAATAAAAAGAAACCCACATCTACATTTTTTTTTTATTACTTTTAGTACGTTTACGGTTTGTTGCATTTTATCGCACCGCTAAATCAAGAATTTAATGTGATTTGTTGAGCCCTTTTATTTTAAAGATTAATGCCGAGGCACACGATAAATCCGGCTGCGGCCTCAGACATCGCGTCTCTCCTTTCTGAATGTGAAGACCATTTTCGCTGGAGATTCTGTGGCAATTGTATTTTGACGGAAACTGTATAATTTTTAACCTTTGGAGATCACAATCTGTGTGGCGATTTTAATAAAAAGGAAAAGTTTTTTCTTTTTGGCATTTCACGGTAATAATCTTGCTCTAGAACTTACAAAGTATCCTGCACCAGGTAGTCTGGAAATCCCACCGTGATCACGTGCCAAGCTACCTATAGACCATCAATTCCAGTCTGCAAATCCAGTAGTCCAGCATCCTGTAGTTTTATGGGCGTCAGATTATCGGAATTTTGTATGTCAGTTCACTTTAATAGCGTAAAGAAGTTTTTGTAAAATATAATTTGTGCTTACCTTTCTTATTGCTTTCAAGATCTCTGTCTTCTAACAGTGAATGGAAATAATCTTATTTAGATTCTAAAGCTGAAAGCCTCCTCATGACCTAGTCCTGCTCAGAAACAGCTGTGAGTTTGTTACATTGTATCCTCGTTGGCACTTTTATTTGAAGTAGCTGTTTAAGGCCAGAATCACACACACGGTTTTAATGCAGTTTTTGGATCAGTTTTTGTTTTTTTTTACGCCAAAGCCAGATTTGGATCCAAAAGAAGGGAAAGGTATGAAGAAAAGACTGATGCCTCGCCTTTCTTTTGTATCCGCTTGTGTGTTTGGGTCAAAAACTGCATCAAAACTGTGTGTGAGATCCTGGCCTTCATCTTTCTTCAGTCCCAGACATCAAGACTCCTAGCTTTAAGCTGCACTAATACATTTTGACAAGCTCTGACTGTAAACTATACTAGGTCAGGGAGGATTTTCAGCCTCTGGATGAAAATAACGTTTCCATTCACTGACTGTAAGTAGAGATCTTGAAAATTGTTAGGAGCTGAGATATAAAAGTTACTGGAGTCTCCATATAACCTCCCTGTTTTGTTTCTTTAGGTACAGGCAGTGGTTCGCTTTCCCATGCTATCATACGTACCGTGGCCCCCACAGGACATCTTTACACGGTGGAGTTCCACCAGCAGAGAGCGGAGAAAGCTATGGAGGAGTTCCAGCAACATAAAGTAGATCATCTGGTAACTGTAAAGAACCAGGACGTATGTAAGAATGGATTTGGGGTGTCTCGCATCGCGGATGCAGTTTTTCTAGACATACCATCTCCTTGGGAGGCTATTGGTCACGCCAAGGAAGCTTTAAAGATTGAAGGTAAGGAAACTGGAGTCTTCCTTGAAGGGTTACTAAAACTTTGACATGTCATAAGTTTGGACCGGTGGAGGTCCGAGCACTGATACCCCTACCGATCACTAAAACGAAGCGGCAGATGTTTTAGGGTGAGCGATGTGCCGCTCTGTTTCTGTTCTTTTTTCCTCGGGAAGCTGAGCGGTGTGCGGACTAATAGACTTTCTATTGAGCCCGTACACTGCTCCGAGGAAAACCGATCAGAAACGATGCAGCACAGCGCTCACCCGAACACTTCTGCCGCTTCGTTTTAGTAATCGGTGAGGGTCTCGGTGCTCGCACCCCCACCGTTCAAAACTTCTGACATATCAAAAGTTTTGTTTGAAAGTTTAGTTTACACTTAAAAGGTTCATAGAAAAAAAATCTTATTTAAATGAGCCGCGTCTAGTCACTCAGGCCGTCCCTGTAATGTATGGGTGGGCCGCGTCCGGCAGAGCAGAACCTGCTCTTACACGGTGGCTCTCCACTATGGCTCATGATCTCCATATAACCTTTAATATTGCAGTTTGAGGAGCGGCTTTTCCCCTTCTCCGCTTCCATTATGGTCACACTCCAACATAGTCCAGCACTCCTCGTTTTTAAAGGGAAAAAAATAAGTATTAGGCTCTTTTTATTTGTGTCCTGGTTATAACGAGGACCCAGTGCCAGATCATTATACGACCGACACCACCGGATTCCATTGACTAATAGTGGATTCCGTTTTGGTATCCGTCACTTTAATGGGCAGAATAACACTGCATGCAGCGATATTTTTTGCGTCACATATGATGGAGTCACATATAATGCAGGTGTGAACAGAGCCTAATACTGTTCTACTTCTCAGCATAATAAATAGCGCAGCTCAGCTTCATGTCATCGCTTTCTTTCATACTATAGATTTGAAGCAACAACGTTGATCTGGACTCCTGGGCCTTGTGGTACTAAAGTAATAGCAATACTGTCAGTGTGGTTGGTTTGGGTTGCTGAGTCTTGTAGTACTACAGGAACATTGATATCTGAAGTCTTCTTTTCTCGGTGGCGTGGTGAATTCATCTCTGCTGACCAAGTTTCCCTGACATAAAGCGAAATGCGTCTCCTTAATAGGCCTGACGGCAGAACTAAATTTCGCGGGTTCGCTCATCACCACTAAAATCATTTGCACTTGGTTCATACATGACCCCCAGCATTTAGCAAATGGAGATTAGGGTAATTTAATTCCTGGTTCTCTAATAAACCTGGTGCATTTATATTCTGATTCCTGGTAATTATACCCCGAAGATGTAGAGAAAATAGATTTTTATAAATAGTGCAATGTTCATGGAGTGGTTAGCATTGCGTGTATCCTTGGTTAAAGCGTTTTTCCGGTTTCGGCAAATAAATGTAGAAAATGTTCTAATATTCTTTCTGTATCAACTCCTGGTGGTATTCAAGATCTCTGCTTGCTGTCATAAAAAAACCCGTCATTGTGGCTAAAAATCGGTGCTGGTCATGTGATGGAGACAGCTGCACGGCTCGTTACAAGGGATCGCTCTGATAAGGGTGTATTCAGACGTTGCTCTGGTTTTGTGTGCAGTTTTTACAGGTGAAACATTTAAACATTTATTTAACGTGTTTCATTTGGAAACACCACAACCGCGTAAAAAAAAAACGTAGTCTAACTGTATTTGCTTTTTTTCTTTTTATACAGTTTCAACTGCAACATCTGAATACACACTAAGGCCTCATGCACACGACCGTAAAAAATCTCCGCAATTGCGAACCGTAATATGGTCCGCAGTTACGGACCCGTTCGGTTCTATTGGCCGCGGACACCTTTCTGTATCGCTACGGAACCGTGCCCGGAATTATGGAGCATTTCCTACTTTTCGTATTTTACGGGTCGTCCACAGCCGTGTGCATGAGGCCTAAAGCCTAGTTCACACTAGTTATTTGTTGTGCAATCCACAGTGGAATCTGTGCCAAAAAACACCCCTTATCTCCCTTCTTTAATTTAAATAGGAGGTAGAGGTGTTTTTGTTTTGTTTTCTGCTCGCAAAAGAAGTGTCATGCCCTATCTTGGAGCTGTTTCCTCTATTCAAATCGATGGAAGGCGGGAAAAAAAAAAGTGGCGTTTTATTTGGAGCGGCTTTTGATCCTAAACCCGTTTGTGTAATTAAATAAACTGCCTAAAAGAAAAACTGCATCGAAAAACGAGTTTTTTTTTTCTCTCCGTTTTTTATTTATTTCTCTGCACAAAAAGCGCCGTGTGCACATACCCCAACGAGCCGTGCACCTGTGCCCTTCACATCACCGCAATGAAGGTTCCTGTTGAATGACAGCAAGCAGAGAACTAAGGCTTCATTCAGGGGTTCCGTCGAAGCTTTCCGCCAGGGTTACGTTCGAGGGTTCCCCTGACAAACAAATGGAAACCATAGGTTTCCGATTGCCTCACCATTGATTTCAATGGTGACGGATCTGGTGCAAATGGTTTCCGTCATTTTGACGGAAGCAATACCGTAGTATACTCCGGTATTGCTTCCGTCAAAACTATGGAACCCTAGCATCGGATCCGTCACCATTGAAATCAATGGTGAGGCAATCGGAAACCTATGGTTTCCATTTGTTTGTCAGGGGAACCCTCGAACGTAACCCTGGCGGAAAGCTTAGACGGAATTCCTGAACGTAGCCCTGACGCAGGTGTGAACGAAGCCTTGACAAATTGATACGGAGTATATTGGAAAATTGTATAACTTTTTATGATACAATGAATAAACTTTATTTGCCAAAACTAAAATACCCCTTTAAGGAACCCCTTCTCTAATGATTTTAGTCTCTTTTCACTTCACCGGTCTTTAATATCTGTCCAAAAATGAATCTATGTTGAGTAATGAATTATATCCCGCTAATGGATTCAGTCTTCCGGATGTAAAAGCTGATTTTATCCGGGCTGGAAATGGTTCTTATAAAGGAAAACAAGATTATGTCGCGGGGATTTGGAATATGACTGTTGTATGTCTGTATGTCTGTATTCTCCTAACCTTGAACGGGGTCCGGGCAGTAAGACCAGCTGCGCTCTCTCACATTTAACCAAAGGGGACTGTGCAATTTTAATTATTATTATTTTATTTTCCGGTTCGTTATCTACATGTCGCGCCATTTTGGATGCTCCGACTCTCTGTGGATTTGCATTTCTCTGCTGTTTCTGTTTTACCTGCACGCACATGAAATGCTAATGGCCCCGAGCTGCAGGCGGTGTCTGGCATTTTATAAATAAGTGATATTCTTGTCTCTATTCAAGTAACACGCAGAATGTTAAAAATTTTTACCCCTAAAGGTAAAAAAAAAAAAGACCAATAAAAATATCTTCTATTCATCTCTGTACCTGGGCAAGCTGGGTTACCACCCGTAGGGTCTCCATGCCCGCTCCAACAGCAGTTTTCACTCGTCCATGCGGTTATCGCTGGATATCAGGGGCAGATTTGTCATTCGGGAATCAGGTTGTCAACAGGGTTTCCGCAGGCTTTGACTGCTTTCTCTTTCCTGCTGCATTGCCTATGTCTGTGTCAGTCTTTACTGTCCATCTGGCATTCTTTTCATAAACCAGGTCAGCTCAGGATGAGCAGTGCTCTATGGGAAGTACTGCATTAAATGAAATTGTAGAAAGTGACTTGAAAAGGGAGCGAGAATTTTTATTTCTATATATATCAATTTTTTTATTTTTTTTTTATCATCCACAATCAATGCTGCATCTATGGGGGCCTCAAGGTGTAGCTTGCATGCAGGACATATCTACTGTATCTATCACGGAGCTTTTGGCAGATAACACTGCATAAGGGGTTACTATATTCTCTTAATCATGTTCCTCTCTTGTGGTTTTTGCGCTATTTTTTTTTTTTTTTTTTATACATGATTTTGACTCATGGCTCTGTAGTTGTAGTGGCAGCCCCCACCTCTCGCCCACATGTAGGGATTGATGACGTGGAGGGAGCAGCTGGTCAGCTTTGCAAACACGGTTTTCTCTAATTCTGAATGAATCCGTGGTCTGTGCATTGGGGAGGTTGAAAAATGTGTCAAAAAACTGAATCCAAACCCTGTGCCTGTTCTGCAGAATTTTTCCTATAACACGCGCGTAGTTCTTATGGTTTCTTGCTAATATATAATATGCCTGTTGTGGAAGTTCACCTGATTATAATGCTCCGAGCCAAGCTGGGCCCCATGTCTAGGCAGACGCTGTATAATTTTCCTCTTTTTAATACTGTTATTATAATGTGACCTTTATGATTTCCATGGGATTTAAGCATTTTATTAACCAGTTTGCCAGAATTTGTTTTATTTCTGCTGCTCTAGGCAGGTTCAACTGCAATGAGAAATGACTTGCAAAGTATTTTGCATCAAGCCAGCAAGTTTTAAAGTGTCCAGTTCCCCTCCACCTGCAGGTGAAATCCTGTGCTCAAACTGATCCCGAACTACAGTCAGAGCTGCATTCACAATTCTGCTGGTTGTCATTGGAAACAGTCAACAAGCTAGTGTACACAAACGTCCCTAAGGGTATGTGCACACACACTAATTACGTCCGTAATTGACGGACATATTTCGGCCGGAAGTCTCGGACCGAACACAGTGCAGGGAGCCGGGCTCCTAGCATCATACTTATGTACGATGCTAGGAGTCCCTGCCTCGCTGCAGGACAACTGTCCCATACTGTAATCATGTTTTCAGTACGGGACAGCAGTTCCACAGAGAGGCAGGGACTCATAGCATCGTACATAACTATGATGCTAGGAGCCCGGCTCCCTGCAATTACGGACGTAATTAGTGTGTGTGCACATACCCTAACAGTTTAGCGGTTCCGTATTTCTATCATGAAATTGATTACCTGATTTAGAAAACAATGCTAGGAGATTTCAGATCTGAAGTCCGCAGAATTACGATTGTGGGCGATGGTGGTTATATACTTTGTCATAAAAAATCAATACCCGAGCCACATGTGAGGGTTATTTCAATAGAGCAGGGGGTTAAGCTCCTCTGTTGACGCTTATCTCCTGGGATCGGACAGGAAACTGACTTGGGAGCTGCCAAACCGCATTGTCTGTGGATTGTGTTTGAAGTTTTTTGGGTCTTCAAGCAAAAATCTAATGTCTGTTTGGCCCCCTGTACATGGCCGTAGCTGTGCGCACGACCCCTGATTACGTGCGGGGACCGTCACCCGCATTTTGCGGGCCGTCCTCCCATTATAAAATCTAGGAGCACAGTTTGCAAATTCAAAAAATAGGACGTGTTTATTGCGGGTCACTTCAACGGCCCGGACACTTAGCCGTAAATATACGGGAAGTCGTTCGTGGACCATAGAAATGAATGTATCCCTATTTTTATCCGCTATTACGGATCCGTAATTGCGGATAAAAAAATCACGATCGTGTGCATGGGGCCTTACCTATACAATTTTCACGAATAAACCAGTGAATTAGATTGTCCCATAAACGCTGAAGTCGTTTGTAGAATGTGTTAATGTAGGGGATTAAGCGTTTTAGTAGGATAAGTGATCTGTTCTAGGATCATTACGTCACTAGCATATGCTGCGCTGCTTTACCCTCTGATCCTTTTAACCCATTTTTGGGTAACATGGCTACAGAGCAACGTTCAGTTTATCTTCCTCATTGGATTCATGATTCTGCGTCAGTCCGGGACATTAAATTCTAAATTTAAGGGAATTTTCTAGTCTAGTGTAGAAAATTCTGTTCAATGTACCTGTTCTCGAACTGTACATCAGATTTACCCAGGTGCCCGGCTCGATTTTTCATTGGTTTCAATATCATAAACCGGGAGTTAAAAGATGAGGGGCAACATATGGGGCCTTTTGTATTAAATTGGCGCAGGATTGTGGTGATGCCCATAGCAGACACACACACACACACACGGCCAATTTCCTTGAACGACAACCTATCGGTTTGGGAGATGATTTTTAAAGGGACACTCCAGTTCACCTGTAATCATAATGTCTGACGTCTCTCTCTTTTCTGAATAATAAAATATCAGGCAGAATGTGCCCGGGTCATTGCATAGCAACACTTCAAGAATGTACTGGGTGACCTGCTACAAATCTGCATAGTCCTGTTTATTTTGCTGTTGGCACTGGATCTCTTCCAGGCTGTCTTCTGTAGTTGTTGATCGGCTATTGCTAACCAGTCATCTCGGCCCCCTCCTTGCAGTGAGCTGCAGTTTGCACATGCCTGTGACATGAGCGCTGCTGCGCAGTCTGCAGCCTCCCTCATGCCTATTCGTGTGTCCTGGTATGATGCTCTGTACCTCGTAGATATTCTATGGTCTACTTTCGTTAACCCAAGTTGTAAGTAATAACTGCACAACAATAATCAATGACGATAAACAACTCAAAAATGTGAAGCATCGTTTTAGTGTGATGAATGGTCCTTATGGTCTTATAATTAAAGGGCATCTCCAGTTATGCAGCTGATCACGTCTTCCACCAGAAACTTAAAAGGGACGATGGGAGAGCAGGCAATTGTTTTTGACGGCTAATCGGAAACCATTTTTTGGGTTGCTTGTTGGCAGCGCATCTCCCGGTGTAAACAGGTAAAGTGCTGTAGACAAGATGCAAATGTATAGGGACGAACGGCCCTATTAACGATTGTTGGTCCCCACACATATACCGATCATTGCTTAGTTTTAAATGGAGCAAATGAGCGCTGGTCGGAGGCTGTAGTGAAAATCTTCCCGTGTAAAACCACTTTCCCTTTTTTTTTTTTCCATTGAAGATGTTAATCTGCTGTACTATTTTAAGAAAAATGTCAGGCTGTATTATAAAGACCGTCCACTGTTATTTGCATTAGTTTGGAAATGCTAAATAAAGAATATCTTCAGCCGAGAGAAAAAAGACGAGAACTGGACTTTCAAGTAACAGGAATGTATCTCTTGGGAAATTATATATACAAATAAAATTACTTCCATTATGTTCTTTATAATGACGTTCTCTTTTAATGGGGTATTTATAGCAGAGGATATGCCATAACATTGTGATCAGTGGGGGTCCTACTTCTAGGAGAACAAAGGGACCCTCCGGCCTTTCTACTGCACAGTGACCCTCCCGGACCCCCGCTTTGCAGAGAAATACATAAATTGCCCCATGTTTGAGTGTCGCTGTACAGGGAAACACTATGAAGATTTAGCAGCCCCTTCACTGTAAGCATTGGTGGGGCAGTCTGATCCCCACTGATTAGCGAGTGATGGCATATGACTTTTTTAAGCCCCACCCATGAAAAGAATGTCAACATTAATGCAAAGTTTGCATAAACTCGGCACTTTTGGCAAATATGCCCTAAGGGGATTGTACAGGATTCTAAAAACATGGCAACAGTGACACACCTGTTCACAGGTCATGTGTGGTATTGCAGCACAGCTCCATTAGGTTTAATGCCAGACACAACCCATGGACAGGGGTGCGATGTTTCAGTGTCTTAATTTTGTTTTAGTTCTGGATCAGGCACAGCAATGCAATTTGGTATAAAGCCCAATAGCCGGAACAGGGGGGAGGAAAGAGTAGGGGCTATGCATTCCTATCAAGCCAGGGTGACTCTGGGACTAAGTTAGAGCTCCAATGCTGTTAAATGGACTGTTAAATGCATTCTGGAGGAAAGTACAAGAGGAAAAAAAGAGCTCAGGAGCATGAAGTTCTCTTTATGATGCACATTCTTTTTATTTGAGTTCTTCTACCGCAATTATAGTTTATTTTTCACGATCTTCAACCAGTACAGAAGAAGGCATTATGTGACTTTCAGGGATCAGCCAGCATGTGAAGCAAAACTACCCTGTAGCCCCATACTTTATAAAGGTGAGTTCAGACGTAACGGAGATTTTCCACCAATCGGTGGCAAAAGCCACGTGTTTCATCCACGTAAATTGTTTCGGATTTTCCTTGACAAATCCACAGTGTCTGAACACTGCCCTTAATCGGTAGCTAGCATGCTAATGAAGCTCTTGAATTGAACACTATTTTTCTACAGCTGATTCACGACCTGGGGCTACTGCTATAGACACAATCCTTTTTATTTTCCCCTTGTTAAATTGTAGAGCTGCAGAATGCGCCAAATTAATTCCTTGTTAATCTTGTTAATTAGCTGTGTGCAAAAAAAAAAACCTGCTCTACGCTTATGTCAGCAAGTGCTTGAGCTGTTCCTGGTGAGACTATAGATACAGCAGGATCAGGATCACTCTGCTCCTCATACACCATATGGCCCAAAGTATGTGGACACCCCTTCTAATTGTTTAGTTCAGGTATTTCAGCCGCATCCATTGCAAACGGGTGCGTAAAATCAAGCACACAGCCATGCATTCTCCATAGACTATCATTGACCGTACTATGGTTCGTACTGAAGAGCTCAATGACTTTACACGTGGGTTGCCACCAATGCCACCGGTTGGTTCGCTTCGTGAAATGTCTCATCTATCATTTCCATAAAGACACGGTTTGTGGAGTTTGGTGTGGAGGAACTCGTGTCTAGAGTCACAAAGGAGGCCCAAATAGTCTATGGCACAACCTGTTTCCATCGGTGCCCTAGACATTGAATGGAGCAGCAGCGGGCATGTGTGATCGCTGCTCCATTCAAAATCCTCATCAATGATTGTGCTGGGAGGAAAAAACGGGGGGTTGGGCCCCCCGTTCTACTGATCGGTGGGGGTACCAGTAATCCTACATTTATTACCTAAGTGGGTAAACCCCTTTAAATCTAGAACAGAGCCCTTCTATATTAAGGGGTGCAAATACATATGAGCTAGTGGTTTCATGGAGGCAGATATTTGTCTGGTCAGAGCGATACTGTCTCTCCTAAATCTGAATTGGCTGATAACATGGAGCAATAGTCATCACCAAACTGCAAAGCAGAGGTCAATGTGTACAATTCCTTTAATCCAGCATCGATGGAAAACATTACCAGATGGTCTGGATATATGACTGGTGAAAAATATAAAAAGCTTACTAGTAACAGGAGAAAATCTTCAAGAAGGAAGCCAAGGATGGATGGATTGAGTGATCGATCGATCAATAGATGGTTTGATCCATGGATAGAGATTTTTCATGGTAAAATTCCTTTAATCTGGCATCAATAGGACCGAAAAGGTCCAGAAATATCAAATATTCTGAATTGTTGGATGTTCACATTTAGGAAGAAGGACCATAATAAAATGTCTATACAATGTCTGCTACTTTAACTTTATTTTTTTATCAGAACTATATAACTGTAGACAAATAGATAAATATATTTATGTATTACTAAAGAAATTGTGTCCCCCCCCCCCCCCCACCCCACTAAATCCTTGCAGGTGCTTTCTGTGATAGATGCAGGCAGAAGGCACAGCTGAAATCCTCAAGTGTTAATCTCGTCGCTATCCTCTCTATATTTCCTGGGATGTTTTAATCTTTTTTTTCATGTTGTGAAAATGAATGTGTAATCTGACATTGTCACCACTTGCTCTGCTCCCTGAGGTACGTGCTCAGCAGACTTCTTGGAATGGGGACAGGTATAGATGCAGATTCGTTATTTCCTCTCTCTCACACGGAAAGCAGCATGTATATCACACCCGCGGCCTGACAATATGACTCGCCATGACTCAAGGTTTGCCAGCTGCTGAGACTATACTGCTCTGTGTCTATATCTGGCAGCCGGTGGTACTGCAAACTATGAAAATACATTGCAAGTGCTTATTCCCTCAGCATTGTCTCCGCATCTCCCTCCCAGATCACTTGTCATCTCGGAGTGATCGCTACTTGAGCTGTCAGCAGACTCCTATGTACTAGTTTTTTTTCATATCGTTCCGTTTTAGACTGACGCATACATTTAGACAGTTACCCTCGGGCCATACATTGTCCTGGGTGTTATTTGGCATTGGCAGCTAAAGAGTTACTGGTTTAGGAAAAGGTCAGGATTTTTCTATAAATATTCCGCAGTCATCGGTTCCCATGGAAATCCATGTGCAAATTTTATTTTATTTTGATATTGCTTCTCTTAGTGAGGATAGCCAGTATAGAGTACAACTTGAGAGATATGTATGTGTGTGTATATATATATGTACACATATATATATATATATATATATATATATATATATATATTATTACATATACATACACTACCGTTCAAAAGTTTGGGGTCACCCAGTCAATTTTGTGTTTTCCATGAAAACTCACACTTTTATATTTATCAAATGAGTTGCAAAATGACTAGAAAATATAGTCAAGACATTGACAAGGTTAGAAATAATGATTTTTATTTGAAATAATAATTTTCTCCTTCAGACTTTGCTTTCGTCAAAGAATGCTCCATTTGCAGCAATTCCAGCATTGCAGACCTTTGGCATTCTAGCTGTTATTTCTCCCGATTACCTCAGCAAATTTTCCCCCCATGCTTCCAGAAGCCCCTCCCACAAGTTGGATTGGCTTGATGAGCACTTCTTGCGTACCATACGGTCAAGCTGCTCCCACAATAGCTCTATGGGGTTGAGATCTGGTGATTGCGCTGGCCACTCCATTACAGATAGAATACCAGCTGCCGGCTTCTTCCCTAAATAGTTCTTGCATAATTTGGAGGTGTGCTTTGGGTCATTGTCCTGTTGTAGGATGAAATTGGCTCCAATCAAGCGCTGTCCACAGGGTATGGCATGGCGTTGCAAAATGGAGTGATAGCCTTCCTTATTCAAAATCCCTTTTACCTTGTACAAATCTCCCACTTTACCAGCACCAAAGCAACCCCAGACCATCACATGACCTCCACCATGCTTGACAGATGGCGTCAGGCACTCTTCCAGCATCTTTTCAGGTGTTCTGCGTCTCACAAATGTTCTTCTGTGTGATCCAAACACCTCAAACTTCGATTCGTCTGTCCATAACACTTTTTTCCAATCTTCCTCTGTCCAATGTCTGTGTGCTTTTGCCCATATTAATCTTTCCCTTTTATTAGCCAGTCTCAGATATGGCTTTTTCTTTGCCACTCTGCCCTGAAGGCCAGCATCCCGGAGTCGCCTCTTCACTGTAAACGTTGACACTGGCGTTTTGCGGGTACTATTTAATGAAGCTGCCAGTTGAGGACCTGTGAGGCGTCTATTTCTCAAACTAGAGACTCTAATGTACTTGTCTTGTTGCTCAGTTGTGCAGCGGGGCCTCCCACTTCTCTTTCTACTCTGGTTAGAGCCTGTTTGTGCTGTCCTCTGAAGGGAGTAGTACACACCGTTGTAGGAAATCTCCAGTTTCTTGGCAATTTCTCTCATGGAATAGCCTTCATTTCTAAGAACAAGAATAGACTGTCGAGTTTCACATGAACGCTCTCTTTTTCTAGCCATTTTGGAAGTTTAATCGAACCCACAAATGTAATGCTCCAGATTCTCAACTAGCTCAAAGGAAGGTCAGTTTTATAGCTCCTCTAAACAGCAAAACTGTTTACAGCGGTGCTAACATAATTGCACAAGGGTTTTCAAGTGTTTTCTAATCATCCATTAGCCATTAACACAGTTAGCAAACACAATGTACCATTAGAACACTGGAGTGATGGTTGCTGGAAATGGGCCTCCATACACCTATGTAGATATTGCATTAAAAACCAGACGTTTGCAGCTAGAATAGTCATTTAGCACATTAACAATGTATAGAGTGTATTTCTGATTAATTTAATGTTATCTTCATTGAAAAAAACTGTGCTTTTCTTTCAAAAATAAGGAAATTTGTAAGTGACCCTAAACTTTTGAACGGTAGTGTGTGTGTGTATATGTATGTGTATATATATATATGTGTGTGTATATATATATATATATATCTCCAAAAGTAGACAGCACTCCAATTCAAAGTTCATGCTTGAAAAAGGCTCATTATATAAGGCCGAAACGTTGCACATGGGCAAATAAGAAAATAACATTTAACTTTTGAATTGGAGTGCTGTCTACTTTTGTATATATTGGAAACTTTGGAACCAAGCATAGGGTCCCTAAGGCATGCACCCACTCGTTCTTTGTGTGTGTGTGTGTGTGTGTGTGTGTGTGTGTGTGTGTGTGTGTGTGTGTGTGGACAAGTGTAAGGATCTGAGTGACTTTGAAAAGAGCCAAATTATGATGGCGAGACGACTGGGTCAAAGAATCTCCAGTGGTTAGTACCTACCAAGAGTAGTCCAAGAAAGGACAACCGGTGATGGGGTCATGAGCGCCCAAGGCGCATTGATGCGCGTGGGGAGTGAAGACTAGCCCGTCTGGTCCGATCCCACAGAAGATCTACTGTAGGACAAATTGCTGATAACGTTACTGCTGGCTATGATAGAAAAGAACACGCAGAGCATCGCAGGTTGCTGCGTAGCTGCAGAATGGTCAGAGTGCCGATGCTAATCACTGTCCACCACTGAAATCGCCACAATGGGCACGTAAGCATCAGAACTGGACCCAGGAGCAATAGACGCAGGTGGCCTGGACTGATGAATTGCATCTTCTTGTACCTCAAATGAAGGGCCAGTGCGTGTGCGTCGCTAACATGGGGAAGAGAAGGCACCAGGATGCACTATGGGAAGAAGACAAGATGGCGGAGGCAGTGTGATGCTCTGGGCGATGTTCTTCTAGGAAACCTTGGGTCCTGGTTTTTATGTGGATATAATATGTACCACCTATCTAAACATTGTCAGACCAAGTACACACCTTCACGGCAGCGGTAGTCGCTAATGGCAGTGCCCACTTTCAGCAGGATAATGCGTCCTGCTTGACTACAGAAATTGCACAAATGATGGCACCAGTTATCAAATGGTTGTCAACCCTTGCCCAGAAGACCAAGCACAGGATATAACCTCTTACTGCTCACAAAATTCAAGTGTGCATATAGCTTTAAGTGCGTTTCATGATATACTATACCCCTAGACGTACTGGGTTTTGTTCTGAAATTACTGTGTGGGAGGAACGTAGGGTTTCTATAATGGAGGAGAAAATGCATTTTCAACTTGTTGCATGATTCATGATCGACAGTCCTGTTTATGTGAAAGCCTAAAAATGAAAAAAACAAACAAACATCCGAACATGTCAGAGAGCTGTTCCACCCATCTTCACCATGCCACATCATCTTCCCCACAATTTATTTTATTTTATTTCATGCGTGGCTCCTCCACTGCTAATATAGTGACATGTGCTTCAAGTGCCATTTTCCAGTGGTCACCCACTTGCTTCATGTGGTATGAGCCGGAACTAGGTGGTTCTATTTTTCTTAAATTGCGTCTGAGGCTATATTTACATTGACATTTATGGAGGGATCCCGTATAATAATGATCGATGCACATACAATATTTGAATCGCCTCAGATGGACCCTTTCTTGTTGGCTAAAATTTTCCCGCCAAAACTAGTGTAGCAACATCAGGGGATTGGGTAAACCTTTTGACCATGTGACTTGATACCTGAGGGAAGATTTTCATATCAGCCCAGTAACAGATAGGTCACATGGGTCTCATTGACCCAATCGGCTTTGCTATTGGTTAATGTGAGTATTCAGATTTGACTGCAGTTAATGCCAGTTTTCCAATCCCTCACGTCACACTCGTAGGGATTGGGGTTGTCACAATACTAGAATTTGGACTTTGATACCGATACGAAGTGTAGTATCACGATTCTCTATACCAAAACAATACTTTGCCAACATTATAGTATGATGTGAGACACATGGTGTTATCAACTTTGAACCTCCATGTGCCTCACATTAATAGTAATTAACCTCCTCATGTAATTCACACATTAAGGCTACATGCACACGTTGCATATTTTGCTGCGGAAAATATGCAGTAAAATTACAGGAAACCGCAAGAAATTTGCAGGAAAAGAACGCACCTGAAGGTGCATTTTTTGATTCGGTTTTTGGTTCGGTTTTTAAGGTTTGCTGCATAATTCCCTGCGTTGTCATGCTGTGGGTTTTGCTGCGTATTTCTGTAGAACTACAGAGACAATTTGCAAGCGGAATCGCAAGATAAAATGACATGCTGCCGTTTCGAAAATACTCACCGCGGATCATTTTACGTCCCGAAAAATACAGCCGCGTGGACATGAGATGTCTCACATTAATAAGTGACCCCAGCGTTTCCCCATAATGGCAACATTGGGGTTAATGTGAGTCACATTAACCCGAATGCTGGCTGGCTGCAAGGAAGGAGGACCGTTTCTCCCTTCCTCCTGTGATGCGGCCGGCGCCACACTGAGGGTCTGTTCACATCAGCGTTGGCTTTCCATTCTGGGGGTTCCGTCGGAGGTTTCCGTCGGGTGGACCCCGCAAAGGAAAGTCGAACTGAAACCACAGCCTCCGTTGCCATCATCATTGATATCAATGGTGCCGGAAACATTGTTAATGGTTTCCGTTTTAACGACGGAATCAATACCGCAGTCGACTGCGCTATTGATTTTGTCGGAAAAACGGAAACCTGCCGCAATGGTGACAAACGGAAACCATTAGCAATGTTTCCGTCACCATTGATATCAATGGTGATGGAAGCTGTGGTTTCAGTTTGACTTTCCTTTGCGGGGTTCACCCGACGGAAACCTCAGACTGAACCTCCGGAACGGAAAGCCAAAGCTGATATGAACTGGCCCTAATGAGCGGCGCTTCGGTACGGGCACCAAAGACCCTAGTCGGGATTATGGGATGGCATTTAGTGAGGTCCTCACAGTGCAGAACTGCAGTAAAAGAGGCTGCGATATATAGGGATCACTGATCACCCATGATTTTCTTTTCCAAACGGGACTACGCTATTCCGTACCATCGAAGAAAATAATTAGAAAATATGCGCATCTCCCTGATGTATGTGCCAAAGGGACACACTTTTTGGAATACGTCGGGTCAATGGAGCTCTAAGGATATGTTAGGCATATGCCACTGGATCATTCCTGGCGCATACTTCGACCCTATACTGCAAACAGTGTGAATAGAGCCTAATACTGCTGTTTCAGTCCATCTCCATGTCATTAGTAGCATAAGCTCTATGCTAGCAGGCTTCCTATCTGCGGCCTTATAAAGGGCGATGCCATCCACTGAAATTATCGTGCCAGCATGCTTGAATTTATTTTCAGACAAAGAGCACATTGTATTATGACATTAAAATGAATCCGACGTTTCCTACACCGCGTATGGCGGCTAACGGTTGTCAGTCTGTAGGATGTCTGCTGGTGACTGAGACCCTGTCATTCACCGGCTGCGTCTTCCGGTGCTAGACAAGCTGTGTTTTCTGGGTCTTTGTATGAATAAATCCAATACACTATAATCCATTCACAAAACAGTGGGACCCCCCCACACACCAAATTTCAGCTGAATTTCTCTGTTCTAACCCGTGATCCCTCCACCTCCCACTCTAATGTTCCTGTTTTCGTTCCTACAGTCGCTTTGCATCTGCCAAGTTTTATTCACTGATTCTTAAAGGGAACCCACATGAATGCAAACCAAATCATCATATTGGAATATTTCTGCTTGTGGGGATATTATTTTACATCGGGAACAAGGAAGCGTCTCGCTGCACAGAGTGGAAATATTTTATGGGCTGAAACAGTATTTGTGAAAATATATCTTATAAATTCAATTGCACCCAATGGAAACCCTTCATTATGAGCCACTTTGTGCCTCCAGGTGTCTTACCGGCCCCCCCACCAAGTTTCTTTTGAGGTAGATGTTCTCCCATGGTAAAAAGTTAAGGACTCATTAAGGTTCTTTTACACGGGCCTATGATCAGGTGAACGAATGTTCGTACGAATTCTCATTCCTGATCATTGCCCTGTGTAAACGGGGCAGCGATCAGCCAATGAACGATTGCTCTTTTGTCGGCTGATCGAGTCTCTATATGCGGCCATAAAAATGGCTGCTAGTCTGCAGCAAGTCTCCCTGTGTAAACAGTTGATGTTCTGCTGACAAGATACAAATGTATGGGGACGGGCGATCGTAGTAACGATCATTCGTCCCCATACTCCCGATCATTGTTCCATTTCAATGGAGCAAACTAACGCTGATTGACAAGCTGTGTTGTCAATCGCCGTTCATTAATAGGTGGTAAACACAAGCGAATGTCTGCCAGTGTAAAGCCACCTTTACGCTTACGCAGGAAGATATTCGCCTGTGTTAACCACCTTTAACGAGCGCCGTTCGACAATACAGCTTGTCGATCCGCACTACTCCTTTGTTCCATTAAAACAGCGCAACGATCGGGGGAGTATGGGGATGAATGATCTGCCGACTAGGGACCATTTTTATGGTCACATAAGAGATCCGATCATCCGACGAACTAGCTGATCGCTGGCCTGTTGACACCGGGTGATGATCACTTGATTTTTAGCCTATGTAAAAGGGCCTTAATGGATACTTTTTCGACTTTGTCTCATGTTGGCAATACGCCTTGGAGTGCTGTCGGACAAAAGCTTGTTCAGCTGACCCCCACCCACCCCCTGACATGCACACTAGGATTGGCTAGGCCTGCCATAGGGGGATTAGGAATGTCGAAATCGCAACCAGGCATGTTAGCAATTGACTTGCCTAATCCCAAGCGTCTGAGGACCAGGACCATTGGACTGTCCCTATACCAATTCGATTCCACTTAAAGGGAATTTCACCTGCTTTTTCACTAGAAATCTTTTCAAACCATGGTGGATTTTACTACATTTTATCATGTGTTGTCAAATTCACAGTGATGGGGAAACTCGGAGCAGTTCTAAATGGATTCTGGCCCTCTTAATACTGCTCCACTGCTTTTACCTGCAGACTTGTTGGCAGTCCCAATTCAAGGGTCCCCACAAATGTTATTTTCTGCCGTGACCATATGACGCGCGACTAGTTTCATTCTATGAAAAGTGGGACAATTTGTGGATTTATACACAGAACCCCTACCTTATACCTTATTGGTAGATTTTTCATTGTATCCGTACTTCTAGACTAAATAACCATAGAAAATATTCTAGATGGGGTTTGATTTTTATTATTTTGCTGATGGCTTGATCTAGGTCACAGCACATATACTAGGTTTTGTACTGAAGTATTCTTTGGCACGAGCGCAAAGCTGTGATGTTCTAAACAATAATTTCTTTGATTAACTCCGCTTGAAATCTCCGGATTAGACTTTGATCAAAAGCTCCCGCTAGCCAAAATGGAATTGTCCAATTTGTTGTGGACTCTTCATAAAACCGTACAGAAAAATATAGTCCATTCAATTCAATGGATCTGAGCTGCATTACCACACACAACCTGTAGACACGTGTGATTCTGTTTTTGGAAGAAAGCCGCCATGTTTTTCTAATCCGGGACTACCCCAGCTTTGCACTGAACGGTCAGATCTTAACCACTTTGTCTTCCAGCTATATATTGTGATGATACATGTCTTGGTTGATGGTTACCGCCCCTGGTGCTCTCTAGAAATGTTAGGTGGCTTCCAGATGGCAGCATTTTCTTATAGGGTGGGGCAAAATAAAAATTCAAAAGTTAAAGCCGTGCGTTCAAAAGTTTTATTCTTTGGAAAACTTAGTATTTGACTTTATTTTCAGTACAGCGCAGTTTTCCCTGGGTCGTAAGCCACGCCCACTTGTTATGAAAGCTGTATCTTTGTTATGGCTGTCGTTCCCGTCCATAATCTGGCCGAGAATAGAAAAACATGTGACTAGACGCGGCACTCTGCTTCTCCATTGTAAGGTCCATTGCCACATAGCGTAAACGCAACGGAACTCTGTGCGGAAATTCCGTAGCATTTACAGTAGAAGCAAAAGTGGATGAGATTTTGGAAATCTCATGCCCACATTGCGGAAAAAGACGCAGTGAAAACGTTCATAAATTGACCTGCGGTGCATAATTTAAATCCGCAGAATGTCCATTTATGCTGCGTTTTTGCTGCTTTTCAGTTGCGTGTTTTCCCCATTGAATTCAATGGGGTTGCAAAATCCGCAACAATTAGCCTGAAACTAGCACAGGTGCAATGTGTTACAATGGACAATGCAGAGTGCCGTGTCTAGTCACATGCTCCCCCATCCTCGACAATAAGGAAGATACATCTGTCATAAGGGGGCGTGGCTTATGACTCCTGGAAATAAAAACAATAGTAAGTTTAAGAAAAATATCCGCTGTGCATCCATAACTGTATTTTTAGTAAAGTGGCCAACCCCCTTTAAACATTATATATTCTATAAACTGAAGTTGATTATTTAATTACAAACCAGTGACCTACGTTTTGTGACTGTGATGTCATCGGTCCTCATGAATTGAGCAGGGATGTTATCACAGGCATTCAGAGCCAGACTGTCGGCGTTGTGCGGCACCCAATTTCAATGCAAATATTACTTTATATGCTGAATGATAGAAGTGTTGATTTATGGAAAATGAAGGCAAACCTGATTTATAAGTTACCTTTTCTCCTCAACTATGTACTACATGTCTATGGATGAAGAACAGTTATTAGATGCCTTCATATTAATGAAGACTAGCGATGCATGGAATTACAATGCTCGATAAGCTCGCTTTTCTTTTTAGATCTGCTCGGCTGCTGAATTATTCCTTACTTGCTTCGTTTTGTATAGGATTCTAATTATCCTCTAGCAATAGATGTCTGAGCTTCAGATTTATGGTGGCGCTGCCTGAGAAAAGTAATCAAGCCACGCGCACCGTTATATTTACAGGACGTGCGGTGACAAAGCCACGCTGATCGTGTTCATTTGATTATTAGATTTAAAGGAAACGTTCAGTCCAAAAGAAAAGTTGCTGATCGTGTGTGTGTGTGTGTGTGTGTGTGTGTATTATATATATATATATATATATATATATATATATATATATATAGGGATATATATATAATATACACACACAGCACACAAGAAAATGGTGACCGCACACTGCGAATACCAATGCCACCTAAGCCGCTAAATATAAATAAATATGCACTAAAGCTAAATCTACTTAGTGCACATTTTGATCAAATTGTGTGAGCCCACCTGCCACGACAAGGCGACCTCTATGAGGCGGGAACCTACGCTGCACATACACACAGAACTGGGACTATATATATATATATATATATATATGTGTATATGTATATATATATATATGTATATATATATATATATATACACACACAATTTTCCTTCACTGTACATTGAAAAAGCTTTGTTCCCCTTATATTTGCTGTTACAGTATCGTTTCTTCATTGTAGCAAGAGGTGGCTGTTATCTCTGACATTTTTCAGCAACTTCAAAATATTTCTCCTTTCCCAACGCAGCTATCCGTTGTAACCAAACTTCGCCTACGGTAGCAAAGACTTTCCAATTCCAATTTACAACGTTCAACTATCATGATTTGGGTATGTTCACACGGCTTATTTTCAGGCTGATTTTGGAGCAGAAAAGCTATGTTCACACGGAGTATTTTGCAGGAGGAATATCTGCCTCAAAATTCCGTTTGGAAGTTTGAGGCAGATTTTCCTCTCCCTGCACGCCGATTTTCGCGCCGTTTTTCGCCCGCGGCCATTGAGCGCCGCGGGCATGAAACACCGCGAAATACGCTCTCTCTGCCTCCCATTGACTTCAATGGGAGGTCAGAGGCGGAAACGCCCGCAGATGGGGCATGTCGCTTCTTTTTCCCGCGACGCCGACGCCTCCCATTGAAATCAATAGGAGGCGTTTTCGGGCTGTTTTTGCCGAGTTTTGCGACGCGGTTTCCGCGTCAAAAAACTCGGCAAAATACTCCGTGTGAACATAGCCTTACTCTCCAAAATACACTTGAGAAAAGCCTGCAAACCGTTTCCCATTGATTTCAATGTAAAATACGCTGCTGTTCACATGAGGCTTATTTTTACGCTGCTGAATTCAAAGAAGGCCGCGTAAAAAGGAGCATGTCACTTCTTGAAGCATTTTTGGAGCTGATTTTCCATTGACACAATGAAAAACGCCTCATTAAAAGGTTAAACGCCTTGAATTCAGAGGCTGTTTTCCCACAAAAACAGCTCAGTAATTTTCAGCCGCTTCTTTTTCTACGTGTGAACATACCCTGGACGTGTGTAAACGTGTCAAATACTCTAGCGTTTCCTGTGAAACACTTTTTAAAATACAGGCGCTTTTGATGCGTTTTCCACTTTTTTACGTGTTTTGTACACTCTTTTTGTGTGTATTTTTGGCACACAATTAGGACTCCCATTGAGTATGGGAACGTTTGGTGCTTTTTACACATCAAAGAATTGACCTGACGCGTTTTTTACACGTTTTTTTTCTTTTTAAATAGGTTTGCATAAAAAAACAAACGACGCATTGCATGTTCTAACTGCGCACTTTCCCATTGGTTTGAATTGGAAGCTAAATGAAGCATTTTTTTGACAAGTGTTTTGACGCATAAAACGCGCCCAAATACACTCTGTGCGAACAGGGCCTAATGTAACATAGACTTGAAACTACGTTTGTTTACACCGATACGTCCATGTACAATGTTTGAAGTCCAAAACATTCTTACTTTCCTCTGAAACTCTATTCCCTTTTTGGCAGTAAATATGTAAACCTTACACAGAATGAAAAATGCAGCTGCGTGAAGATGCCTTTAGTACAATGTATACATTGATCTTTATGTATATGGCCCTTCCAAAAAGGGGTTGTCTTGTTTAGAAAACCCATTTCGGAATTCTATAAATTGAATTTCGTCGCCCGTTCAGGACTTTCATCCATTATCCAGAGCATCTATAAAGACCCGCCACATCTGTGCATTACACGGACAGCCCATTGATTTTAATTTCTCCTGTACCCTAAACATAAGAATTCCCCTGTAAAGTTTTCTTTTTTTTCTTTCTCTCTTTTCCAGGTGGCAGAGTTTGCTCCTTTTCTCCGTGTATTGAGCAAGTGCAGAGGACGTGTCTGGCCCTGGAAGAACATGGCTTTACAGAGATCAACACTCTGGAAATTCTCCTCCGGATATATGATGTACGGACAGTCAGTTTGCAAATCCCGGATTTCGGAAAAGCCTTAGAAGAGAAAGAGAGCCCAGAGAGCTGCGAGACAGCCAAGCAAGTCTCTGCATCCCAGCAGGGCAACGCGTTGTTTAAAAGTGGCGTTTCGCCCAGGGAAACCGTGGGTCATACCGGGTACCTGACCTTTGCCACCAAGAGTTTATTTTAAGCATTCCCGTAGAAAAAAAATAATGCGTACTGTACATGTGTCCTAGAAAGCTCCGTATATAGACAGACCAACGGAAGAATGCAATTGTGTAAACAGCTCATTGACGCTGGAATGGCAGAGACTGTTGTAGCGTTTTCTGCGCTCGGTATCCTCTCTGCCAGGGACACGATAATGTCGCACACGATATTCATTTTTATGTGAATAATAAACTCCTTTTTCTTTTTTTTTAACCATCCTGTCTGAGTTTGATTTGTAATTGTGGGATAAGCCCATAGAAGATTATAATAATCCTTTTCCTCGGAGATTGCCATGTAAAACAGTTTGTGCATGTACTGTAGTAGGCTGCATTATGCTGCACTGCAGACGGTGGCGCTCTCCTATGTCCAATATTTTTTTTAGCATTCTGGTTTAGATTCTGCCATAGCGAGTGTGGTACAGACAGCAGCATACAGTATGATAGATATAGGTCCTTACTGTGCTATCCTGAGAATTACTGCACTGCATTATGGGAAACTACTACATATGTGTGTATATATATATTTTTTTTTTTAAGGATTACATATTTACAATCCTGAATCTTTGTGTGTACTGTAATATAAAACACACCTGCACAAACCGTCCAACAACCAGGGATGTGCAATCATTGCCTTACATGTCACTTGAGGTTTTACCCTCTTCTCCCAGTAGTCAAATCAAGCTCTCTTTGGTAGTAATGTCTGTATCACACTCTCCTCCCCATTAGTCATAGCATGCCTAATCTCCCCTCAACCTCCCCAGTAGTCACAGCAGTCGTCCTAGCACCCCTTCTTCACTAGTCACACAGCCCAGTAGTGCCGATAGCCACCTGGCTATCTGATTGTGTGTGTGTGTATATATATATATATATATATATATATATACATATACAAATTTTGTGAGCGTCGTGTAAAATCGCGTAAACAAAAAGGTTGATTTGGCGGTAACAATCAGATTTAGTACTGTCACGATAATGTCCTGCTATGCATGATACGTTCTGAATGCCCCTGAATATATAATACATGTAGTGTCTTGTATATAACTGTACTCCTCCTTATTCGTTGTCTTCAGTGCTCTGAAGTTTGTGGCGTTGATTCCCGATCGTAGCTGCAGGCAGATCACTTAGTGTCTCTCCTTCCTTATTTAGTGACTGAAGCAAGGCCTTGCACAATAGCCTCATATGGCTTCATTCTAGTATAGCGTTTCTCCATATAAGTATAGACCGCATCACAGTGCTGCTGGCAATTGTTGAACGCTGTGAGCACAGAAATACATAGGATTTCTCCAGCCTGGAAAATACACAACATCAATGCATTCAGGTGAAAACTTCCTTCAGTATTCTTTTTAGTCCAATTTTTGGTGCAGTTTTTAGCTCCGTTTTTTGAGCCAAAGCAAGAAATGGATCCAAAAGGAAGGAAATGTATAAAGAAAAGACTGATGCATCTCCTTTCTTTTGTGACAACTCCTAAGTTTGGCTCAAAAAACTACACCAAAACTGCATGTGTGATCCTGGCCTAAAAACTGAATGTATGTATATATAGAGATGACTAAATATTACTGGGAATTTCTCTAATCTCAGGACATCTGACCGTGTATGATCCACCGTTTTTTTAGGTGCAGGTGGACATGGTAGCGCCTGTCCATGTAGAGGGTGATTGTGACAGATCAAGTGGAGTATCAAATTTTGACCCAAACCCATAACACAAGGATCCTATTACACGGCCCAATATGGGCCGTGAAAGCGTGCGCCGATCAAGGAGATCGCTCTGTTGACCTGCGCTCGTTTGCTCCTTTCACAAGGAGCAATGAATGGTTATGTATCGGGACGAGCGATCGTTACTACGATCGTTCGTCCCAATACATTTCCATCATGTCGGCAGCACATTTTCCTGTTTTTAACAGGGGGATGTGCTGCTGACAATGATAATATTTAATTCTGCATAAAAGAGCAGATCAGCCGATGAACGAGCGTTTGCACATTCTACGGTTGATCGTTGTCCTGTTTATACGTGTCAATGATCGGGAACGAGCGTTCATGTGAACGTTCGTTTGCCTCATCATTGGCTCCCCGTGGAAAAGCGTCTTTAGTCTAGGGCTGATAAATTACATCAGACGCATCTGATGTAATTACACAGCAACAGTGCAGCAACACCCAGTAATAAGCTGGAGACAGAAAATGTGTCAGGGTTGGACTCAAGGCAATGTTAACTGAAGCCATGCCAGATCTGTCCAACCACAGTATACACCTATGATAGTGATCAGCGTTATTGTGGCTGATCTATCGTCCATGTGATCGTTAGCACAAACGATCCCGCCAGCTACAGATTAGAATAGACTGGCCGATTTAGGGAGTCCCTTTTTATAAGAAACTGGCCCACGGGGGCTTGCACACAATGGGCAAATTTGAACATGCCATACCGAAATAGTTTCGGCCGACCACGGTCAAAATTTTTCAACCTGGCCGATCACGTTTTCAGTATTAAGAAGTTTTACAAATAATGGTTGGCCAAAATCGGTCATTTCGGCCGACAGTACTCTTATGTGCATTGCCAGTTTAATGGTCGCTATCGACTGATAATGGGGTTTGTTAATGTTCCGTAGAAGTTTTCATGGTATTGACTGCAAGAATAGCGCTGCATGCGTCACTTTTTTGCCATTAAAAGTTACAGAACTCCCTAGCGGTAGTGTGAACATAGCCTAAACAGTTTGCAGATTGCCCTATGGGCCCATGCACGCGGAGTATGGCATGCAATGGAGTACTGCAAGCCTCGGTATAAAATGAAACATAGATAGATGCACATAGATACAGCATGAGCATACAGGCCATGGGCGTCGTTTTAGGTACAACAAAGATGCAGGCGCAAGAATCCGCATTTACTTGTGTCGTCTAATATTAGCGGTGACAGTGCACTGCGATCCACCGTGTCCATAAAGTGCGATTATAGCTGTAGCGCCCTGCTGTAATGTGTATGGAGGTGGCTAGATTTCAATATGTCCCATCGTTCCTCCCCCTATAAAAATAAACATTTACGGTCAGCCAATCTAGCCATGCATGTTTATGAGGGGTGAAGAATTATAGCGGTCAGCCGGATATCCTATATTATAGCTGCATCACACGCGCCTCCTGAGGTTCTTCTGAACTGGATTTGATATAGGATCCTATGGTTATCTCAATCCGGTTCCATGTCAGATTTAGGTGTTGCACACATGTGAAAGTGGTCGTAGAGGAGAGGAGAGAAGAGATGCATGCTAAAATTGCACCAAAACTAAAAACAACCTTAGGTCTAATTCACACAAGTGTGTTCGGTCCGTGATATACGAACCACATTTCGGCCGCATTTCCCGAACCGAACACAGTGCAGGGAGCCGGGCTCCTAGCATTATAGTTATTTATGACGCTAGGTGTCCCTGCCTCCCCGTGGAACTACTGTCCCGTACTGAAAACATGATTACAGTACGGGACAGTTTTCCCGCAGCGAGGCAGTGACTCACAGCATCATACATAACTATGATGCTAGTAGCGGCCCTCCCTGTACTGTGTTTGGTCTGGGAAATACTGTCGATGTCCAGACCATATATCACGAACCAAACATGGTCGTGTGAATTAGGCCTTAGGCTGGGTTTGCAAATATCATTTTAATGTTTTTACTTACGTATGTTTTCTTGTTTTGTCAGGGATCATTACCATGTATATTGTTTGCAAAAACATTACTTTACATAAACTAAAAATCTGTATATTACACAAAGATTTGTAAATGAAACAAGATGGAGAATGTATCAGGGGCACGCCTATGGAGACACCGCCACTGGAATGCAGGAGGAGTGTACAGAAGAACTTACAGCTGAGGAGCCAATGGGGCTTAAGCACGTCCCACCTTCCTACAGAGGAGACTTCTTTGTGTTCTTTGTTCAAATAAAGTTAGTTCACTTCCTACTTGACTGAGCGAAAGATGTCTACCAACTTGTCTGTGTGGTGTACTTTTTTCCATGCATGCATTCAGTTTTCAATTTACAGAGGTGGTTATTCGGTGTGAAATAACAGGGAGAAGGAAGCTACCCTGACCGTTTTTGTGCAGACAAGCATTAACTACAGCTAAATTGCATGTAAGCCTGGTCAGTAAGGAAATTATAGGGCAGCATTACGCAGCTTATATCCTCAAAATTATTCTTACAGGCTGGAAAATGTCTTCTATAATAAAATTATATATACAAAAGACATTATAACCAAGAGCAACCAGGTTGTGTTTATTAAATTATTTTATATCGGTTTGGCTAATATGAGCCATATTTATATATATATATATATATATATTCCCCTGGTACAAGTGACCTGAATGTCACCCAGTCCCTTCTAATATCTCAATCTTATCGAATTTGCCTTAGGCCTACTAATTTATGTTTTTGTACAAAAATAGAATTGTACACAATAATTTTGTAGAATCTTTGATCATAAATCAAAGGGCTGGGAAATTAGCATTGCTTTAAAATTTCATGTCCTGTTACAACTGATCATTTATCTATTACGGCTACTTTTCAGAAATTAAAATGAGGCAGTGACCGGAGTTATATAATAGTAGATGAAGAGGCCGGAGCACATGAAAGACAGAGAGGATGGAGATCTGTCTGTAAAAAGCTGGTTACGCAACGGAGAGAAGAGGCTTCACCTGACCAGGCACTGTTATATAAACCCGGATTATTATGCACTGCGGTCATCCGCGAGCTACCCTTCCCTCTCGAGAAGGGGGGGGACACATCCTACACTGTATATAAATCATGCCTTGGGGTGGATGCTGCATTTAAAGGGACTTTTTGCAAAGAGTGTTTGCTTGTAAGGAACGACATTTCTCTTGCTGGATAATTACAAAAAATATGCAAAATTAACTACTACATTGGAAGATGGCAACACAGCAGCTGTACTATGTTGGACATGTACACTGGAAAAGTGTACCAATCTATTCGTTGAACGTATGGTCCCGCACAATATCCTTTTTTTTGTCTTTTTTTTTTGCTGGATCCACCTGCATTGCTTGTAAGGGTGAATAGGATGCTTCACAAAATGTTCCATGAAAATCCATAGGGAGTCCGTTTGTCACAATGCGGGGTCTCTATACATTTATTTGCAAAAAAAAAAACAACAATGGATTAACAAAAAAATGAAAGATTTTCCTATTTCCTCTCATTGGAACGTGCTGAAAATGTTAAAATAGGGAATTCAGACCTTTGATACGGTTGTGTGGCCTTAGTAGTAAGTATATATTAATGGCCATGTACATACGTTCCCAATGTCAGAGAGACGAGACCCGTTTCTCATTTGGCTGCATACAGGATGACAGCTGTCGAGATCTGATGGGTTTGGCCTGATTTTTTGCAGTGTAGCTGTAATATCCATCCTGCCCATGTAATTCATAGATTCTTACATTATATTCTTTTTCCTGCTTATTCCCTTAAATTGCCCAGAAGTGGATATTAAACCTGGAGAATCAATTCGCCCAATGCATCCTGATGAAGAATCACAAGTCCGAGATATCCATTGTCTTGCCTTTGCAATTTTCATTACTCGCTTTTTGTGCTGAGATCCCTGAATAATTAATATATTGATATTTACCATGGGCCGGAGTACAAGGGTTGAGTTGGGTGAACTTTGTGCCTACACAGTAGACATTTGGGTGTGTTTGGTGATTACATTGTCAACCAGACCAAAATGATATTCAGAAAAGTAGAATGACGCTCGTATAGCTGTTTGTCCCCACATCCGGGAGGAGTAGAGAAGCAGGTTAGACAGGCTGAATTTTCCTTCTCGACCTCTATGGTCCCCCTTGGGATAAGTGGCATAATAAATGTCTACGGCCACTAATCACCGAAAAATTAAAAGGGTTGTCCAGGGCTAGAAAAAACATAGCTGTTTTCTTCCAGCAACAGTGCCACACCTGGCCATGGGTTGTGTCTGGTATTACAGCTCAGCTACATTGAGGTGAATACGGTTGGACTGCAATACCACACACAACCTGTGGACAGATGTGGCACTATTTTTGAAAGCAAGCAGCCATGGTTTTCTAATTCTGGACATGCTCCAGAACCAAATGAGCATGTTGAAATGGGAATTAGTTGTCCTTCAAAACATTATTAATTTAAGAAATTGAACGTGTAAAGAGCGACTTAAAGGCGCTGTCCAATGAAAATCATTTATCCCCTATCCACAGCGCTCAGTCAGATAGAGTATGAATGTAGGGGTAGTCTGCTGGTGTAACCACCGCTCCATTACAACAGGGTACACGGGCCCCTTGTTCTCATGATCGCTGGGTGTCCCAGTGATCGAACCCACAGCAATATTATATTTATCATCTATCAAGCATGGTGGCTTGGTGGTTAGCACTGGGGTCCTGGGTTCAAATCCAAGGGCAGTATCTGCATGAAGTTTTTATGGTCTTCCCGTGTTTGCGTGGGTTTCCTCCAGGTCTTCCAGTTTCCTCTCACCGTGACAT